>NW_020448641.1:311524-468809 GCF_003343035.1 Apteryx rowi
GGAGGGTGTCAAGAGGATGGGGCCAGACTCTTCCCAGTGGTGCCCAGTGACAGGACGAGAGGCAACGGGCACAAACGGAAACACAGGAAGTTCTCTCTGAACATAAGAAAACACTTCCTTACTGTGAGAGCGACTGAGGACTGGAACAGGTTGCCCAGAGAGGTTGTGGCATCTCCATCCTTGGAGATATTCAAAACCCGACTCAACATGGTCCTGGGCCACCTGCTCCAGCTGACCCTGATGGAGCGGGGGCTTAGACCAGATCATCTCCAGAGGTCCCTGCCAACCGCAGCCATTCTGTAATCAATTCTAATTTCATAAGCAAATATAAGGAGTGAGCTGAAATTCGTATTTTAAGTTTAAAAACTGTAGCTAAGTATCTAGCAGACCTGTGGTTTCGTAATAAAGAAAATGAAAAGCTGTTGACAGCAGAATTGTTCTGACATTAAAGGCTAAATCATATCACTGCAACTCCTGTGTGGAGGATGCCAAGATCATGGTGGCCAATCTGCAAACTATTTCCAACTGGGAAGAAGACACAAAGATTTTTGAAAAGAAGCATATTGCTTCCATGAAAAATTTATGGATTTTGATTTGCATGGATGGAAAAGAGAAATAGGGTTATTCTGGAAGTTCATTCTTAATCAGAATGAAGCTAGTATCAAAATACTGGAATCCTCTGTGAAACAGAAATACCCTCCTTCGCCCCCTGCTTTCTATGACTTTCTATGGTCACTGTCTGCCCATCCATTTTCTTGCCCATCTGTCGTGACAGCTATTCATAACTACATCATATTCAGTATCAGAGTGCAAGTTCTTTGAGAAAGGGACTGGAATTTGGTATGAGACAGCACAGCACTTAGCCGATTTTGGTCGGTACAGTATTTTTAACAATAATAATACTGCTAGCCTTACCTGTATGCAACTATATTCTATACAACATCCTTGTAACTTAAATCACTTCTTACATTCCCGCTTTCACTGTGGCAGAAAATCTTCACGTAGAAGGAATTTGCTGTTATAATCATGGCCACCTGCGTTAATCACATACTAGGTGTCACCTCCAGAGAGCCGGGAGTCACTTGGAAGGCAAGCTGTCTTTCTGAACTCTGGTTTACCACTGCTCACACGTCTTAATAACAGTAATTAAGCTAACTGAAAGCTATCCAGCTGTTAAGTTTAAGCTGGCATTCCATTTTACACTTGCGCTGCTTGCAGCCTTTTGTTTCCTAGAGGTCTCACCCGTGTTTTTAGAAGCTACATCTTCTCACTGTTTTGCTATTAAGCTCTTCTGGTGATGGGACATGGTGAGTTAGAATGAAACCAGAAAACTTAGAATACACTTTCCCTACAGATGTAAAACAAAAACAAAAACCACCAACAAAAGAACACCCACCCACCTGCGTATGCAGGAGTTCCTGCATCCTGCACTGAGAGATGGAAGGAAGGTTGCTTCCTACCAGCTCCAAAATACACCTAGGGGGTAGTATCGACAACGTGACACTTCGGAAAGGAGGTGCCTCCAGCAGTGCAAAGTAGCATGCCTCATTAACTCCTACAAGCGCAATAGTGTTGTCTGCTGTAAAACAGCTGCTGAACTTCATTTTGAGGGTTAGTCTTCCAAAAAACAAATTTTTGGTAGGTCCCCGGAACATTGACGGTAATTAAACTGCATGATATTTCCCAAACGAAATACTTTTAAAACTTTAAACTCTGGAAAACGATAAACAAATACAAACTACATACCAGAGTAAAGATAAGTCTATCCTAGAGGATTCCTTTGTTATGAGAAACTAGGCTATTTAAAACACTCTATTCTCATATTTAGAAAAAATGCAGGGAAAAATTGGTTGTGGCTGATCAAAGGTAGCCAGCGCTTACATGATAAAAAAGTTATGGGAAGAGTAAAGGCAAAATGAAACTGTGGCAGCTCTAATAAAAGTCCATGCCTTCCTGACATTTTTAGGCAGGTTGGGGTTTATCACACCAGACCTGCTTTAAGCTCTCTGACCAGGTCCACTTCATGCTGCTCCCGTCCTTGGCAGCTTTGGCACACTATTTGGACAAGGGACCTCTGCTAGCTCCCCGGCACAGACATGAGATTTCTTCGTCTTGCTGTCTGAGGCCCCTTCAAACAATGCTGATTGCCACAGAATTGCTATTTAGTTAAGCTCTGCTTTTCCAGGAGCTACATTTTGTGGATATACCAGCTTTTGGCAGCTCATGTCTCAAGTGGTAAACGCAGAAGCATGCAGATGAATTTTGCAGAGAGCTCCGAAATCAAACAATCTTTAGCTGCGGGTAAGCTAAATGCACAGGTACTGTCAGATAAAGCAACAAAAGACCCGGTCTCATTTTTCTGCTTCAGCTTCTTCCTCACTGATGAACACCATTTGGGCTTACCCCAGAGTCCTCTGTGGATTTCAAGCCTCTTCTTTCCACAAATATCCGCTGAATGTCCTCAGTGTCTTCCCTCCCCCTTGGCCTTACTGCTAGCAAAAGATCTATTTATTCAGTCTTCAGGCCCCTTTGTGAGGTGAACCACAGCTCAGCCCCATCACATGACTAATTACCTTGCCTAGGATTTCACATTTGAAAAACATTTTTTTTCTGCTATGGTAGCCGAAGTATTTTGTATTTGAACAAACTACCTAATTATACTGACTTTGCACTGCTAGTCCCATGCACAAATACGTCCTTTATAAGAGCTCAGCACGGATGTAAAAGACAACAGGAGTTTGCAGTCTGTCACAAAAAACGGGGAATAGATTTTGTCAGATACCAATATCAAGCAAAAATCACAAGTTGCGCACAGGCAGATTCCCTAAATTATGACAGAGTGAGGGAACAGATTTGGACACAGCAAATACGGGCAGCCAAAAACAATGAACGTACGATGAAGATACATGGGTCACCAAGGAGCTAGCGTGAAGGCCACTAAAGGCAACAGCATGTCTTGCTAAATGCACTCACGGTAATGACAAAGTAGTCCTACTAACTATTAAGACATTAGATACTAAGTATTAAGGTATATAATTAGTACATAACTGCAAAACATAATTTGGAGATGATGGCTTGAGATTTCCATTCCTGTCTGCTTGAAGGATGAACAGAAAGAATTCCTGAAGAATAGATAATGCAGGACTGGAAGAGACTTAATGCCACAAACTCATCTCCTGTGTGTAGGTATCTACAATCCATTCCTATGTGCTTAAAAACTGCCTGTTTTTAAAACTTGCTAATGAAGGACCTTCCATTTACAATCTATCTGTCCTTATATTGAAACCTTCATCATTTTATCTGTTGTCCTGCAAATAAAACTGATTTCCTTCTGCCGTTTCCTCAGGGGAGACGGACAGCAACTATTCAGCATCCGTTTCCCAAACTCCTTTGAGATATCTAAAACTGCTGTCCTGTCCTAGAGGTGGCAAGTCCAATTCTTCCAACTCGTACTCAAATATTGTTATCATTCCTGATTCTCCTTGTCCTCTCTCCAACTTATCTTGCACAGCACTCAAAACGGGAGAGTAATCTATCAAAGGTCTCGCCAGCACAGAATGGAATAATTACCATGCCTCCCCCTTCACGTCCTTCACATGATGTATCTATTAACACATCTCAGTAAGATAATAACGAACCATATTCAATTTCGGCTCCCTTGATTCATTTCTGCAGTATGGGTAATGAGTCAGTTACTCCCAATATTGTATTTGTGCTTTTGAATTCTCCTTTGGAAGTACAACACTCTACACTTCCCTGAATTTCACCCTGCAATCCGATTTTCTCTAAAGTATCAAAACAGTTTTGATTGCTGATTCTGATCTCTGATATACTTGCATATGTTCCCAGACTGGGACCATATCTATGTTTTGTAAGTGTATTCCTACTCTGTCATCTATAGCAAATATAATCTATACACATAAATTGTACTTAGACAGTAATTTATTCAGGACACTATCTTGCACTTACTAACACAAGAACTATGGGAATAAAATAAATAAAAAACCTCATTATATTCAAAATAATCAAAAAAAAGATATGCAATTCCTTTAGTTTTTCTTAAAATGAAATTTCAGAGTGCCCCAGGAGGGTAAAAAGATGAAAAAAAAGAGGAAAAAGAGGACAATCCTCTGAAATCTTGTTAGGTCATTTTTTTCTTGTTTTTGGGAAGGCCTCTGTTTTTGGCACGGGACACATTCTACAATAGTGTTTTCCTAGGCAGGGAAAAGGTCAGTAGCTCCCTTCAAGGATTTACACAGAAGAATTAACAACAGTTCTCCTGGATACATTTTTACTGAAGTATTAGTATGTAGAAATTCACAGATCAGAAGCCATCATTACGAAAACTGCCAGAACTGTGCTGACTGCAAATAAAATTGAAAAACCTACTTTGGGATATAAATCCTATATAAATCATTGTCAAAACTACTGGGTTTAAATGACCTATTTTATATATAAATATAAATATATATATAAAAATATTATATATATAAGTATATAAACATGCTTATACACACACACACACATATAAATAAATGCGTATATGTACATAGGATTAAACACTTACCATATCATGAATAGACACATTATGCACTTTGACCTAATTAGGTGCATTTTCTACACCCTTGTATTTTCCGTAATAACTCACTCTCACTCTGCAGAAATTGTTCACAGAACTTGACTCCTCAACTCCTTCTTAGAAACCTTTGAGACATTGCTGGATCATCTGGCTCGTAATCATGCACCATTCCAGGTACAAAACTACCCCCATACGCTCCTCTCTGCAGATCAGGAAAAGCTGTGAGCCTCCTCACTTTTCTCAGCATACCTCATGAAATGTAAGCACAATATATTAACTGCTCAGAACATCTAGCTACAGACTGCTCCTTCCAGGAACTATCCCTTTCTAATATTCACCTGGAAGAACACATTTCCTTTAAATCTACTCTTGAAAAATACTTTTTTTCTTGGAAGGGCATAAAATCAAATCCAAATTATTTTTTTCTGCAAAAAGGAAATCCAGGAGGATAGGAGAGACAAAACCTGGAAAGCCCTCATGATATAAGAGACCAGATTAACAACTAATTATTGGTGCTAAATACGCACTTCCGCAGACCTGTACTGCTGGAATGACATGCCATGTCATACGGATCTGGAAAGACTAACAAGAACCTAAATTAACCTATAGCTGCCTGCCTGACTTTTTGGTCAAAATGAAGTCTGTAAAAGGAGAAGACCTGGTGCTCTTTTATTAGTCACAAAATTCTTGCTTAATATAATAAATGTGCTTATGCAAACAAGCAAGAACACTGCACAGCACCCAAAAGGGAGCCCGTGTGAACGATTACCAGGCTTCAAAATTAAACTTCTTAGTTTAAGATGTGAAATGACTACAGGAAGAATGGAAAAATGCTGGATATTTACATACATTTATGTGACTACAAGATGAATAAGCAGTACATATCAAAACTATGACCAAACAGGAAAAATGTATGGTCAGCATTCCAAAGGGGGATTAGGGAAATCTGGAACATGTGCAGTGGTGAAGAAGTGCCTGTGCTAGCAAGGAGATGTGGGGCATAAACTGGGGGCTTACAACGTTAATACAGTTTAAAAGCTATACGGCAGCAGTGCCTGAGACTCCAACAGCATAAGCCAGGGGGATCAATTTGTATAAGTTTTTCTTTCCTGCTTAACTGAAATATCTTTGCCTGAAGACAAGCAAAATGTTTAAGCTCTCTCAAGTACAGTGATCTGCACAGTCAGCTGCTCCCCCCAACGTATACTACTACTAGTACTATTATTAAAGAGAGAATTTTCAAACACAAGATAGTAAATAGCTTTAGCTGTAAAATACATCTCTTTCTTCTCAACACTGTTTGGTACTGCTTCTTCCAAAGAAAGTCATTTAATACATAACASCACAAAGATCTTCAACTTCTATATTCATCTAGTTGCCTGCTCCCCTCGCCCTCCACCTCTTTATTCCTAGTTTGTCTTTCGGGTAATCTAAAGAGCACAAAATGCTTCTTTCTTCTGTAGATCTTCACGGCACATCACATGTGGGACTCTCTCTGCTTTGACAACAGCCAGGATAAACTCAGCTTGGAAAGCCTTACTCAGTGGGATAGCTCCCGAGCAGCCTGCGAAGCACGGATGAGAAGCTCCCCGCTCTACGGCCCCTTCACCAAATCCTGCCGGTGAGCTGTGAGCTGTTTTATTCCACTCTGAGATGAGAACGAGCAACCTCAGAGAGAACAGGACCAAGCCTTGGGCTTAAAATGGGAATCCTGTCCCGAATATGACAAATGGAAAGTAATATTCCATTAAAAGTAATATAGTAGGAACTGATGTTAAAGAGCCGCATTCCTTAAAGGTAAGGTCCCTCCACCAAATTCAGTGGCGACTTGACTGGGCCTTAAATGGCCAGCTGAATGAGTTTACAGAGAACACTATCTATCCTCAAAAATCCCACAGGTTCTGCCTCCGCTCAGGCACCGATTACTTGGCGGGGGCGAGGGGCTGCAGACCCTTGGCTGCACCAGGCGTGATGGGGAGGAGGAGCGGRGGATGCCTTCCGCTCCACGCTGTGATTCCACACCTGACACCAAACGTGTTTCATCATAAGGTCACTTCGGACCAGAATTATCCCATGCTAACAGCACATGTATGCAAATATTAGCATTGCATTTGCCACGTGTCATCGCAACTTTCTGAGCATTATGTGTACTTAATAAAGCTAAGCAACTGTTCCAGAACCAATCAATTCTTTATGTACGTGAATGCTTTACTGGAAATAGTTGTAAGCAAAAAGACACGTAATATAAATATAACCAGAAATAACTTAAAGATGCAACGTACCAATCAGTAATACACCATCTTGTTCGAATGAAACCTTTTCTGGACCACTTGCACTGAAAAACAATCATTTTAAGTAAAGTATTAGTAAAGGATTAATGTGAAAGTAAAATATACTTATTCAAAGTAGAAAATAAAAACAAACTTCATCTATACAATGTAACTAATAAGCACTATATACTGTCTGAAGAGGCTTGAAAACATGTTTTCTCTCTCAGAAATCCTGGAATTATTTATATTTTTGGTACTGGAGTGCAATTATAAACTTAAGTGAAAAATTAATAAAAGTCCTCCCTGAGGTTTTTAGTAGTTTCTAGATGAAAGATAACCAGTTAGGAAAGCTCTACAACTATCTTCATGCTTGCCCTAAAACAACAAATTCTTACTGGCTATGCATAAATATCTTTGCTTCTTTGTAATTTTACCTAAACTGTAAAATGTCATCAAAGATTTACATCAAAGTAAAATGAATGAGATGTGCTAGAAAGCTATTTCTTCTGCAGAGCCAACCCACCTAATATTTCCATAAAAGTTAACGGGAATTTAAATAATGGTAAAACATTACATTTATCAAAACTGCAGTGTCCACGAGAAAGCCACAAATCAGCTCTTGCCAAGGTATGGTACTTCCGATACAGCAAAGGATTTTTTCAGTGCCACTCCTAAACCATTGCCATAAATTACAACCTCCCACAAAAAGACATGATTTTGCATCCTATTTATTCACTGTTACAATGAATGTGGGGCTAGGCTAATGTTCTCTGATAATGAATATTGCACCAGACAGGCCTAAATAATGATGTCAATGATTTTGTGGCAAAAGACTGCAACCACTTATTACAAATAAAGTATCAGTCATAGTACAGCATCCTTCACAGTCACCGGTATCGCTCTCTAAGCCTCTCCCAAGGCACCGCACACAGCTTTTAGAGGAGACTTGCCCTGAGTATTTTTCGTCTTCCCCTTTCCCACCAGGATCCTCTCTGCATTCAAAATATGTTTATAAAGACTTTCACATGTTTATTTTACTGAGTAAATTATATCTTGTTCTTGACTGTGAAATCTATTTGCTTACATTCATTTTTTTTCTCTTTTATCCACAACCAGAAAAATGGGCAAACACACCTATGGCGTCACCTGCAGGTTATGGGCTATTTCACTGATTACATTCAAATTCAGAACTCATAATTTTCTAGGAAAAAAATGTTACTGGCATGCTTCAAAATTAAGTAAAAAACTGTCTACAAAATTTGCCAGTGTATCTTTATGTACATTTATGTACTGCAGATTTTGTGAAATGGTGCTCAAGACTGCTCTATCAAAATTTGCTTCCAGTATTTGCTACTTCGGGTGGTAGTTCTGGAACCACCTTCCTGCAAGCTCGTGGGACCTCCCTCCACAGAGCGCTCGATCCAGATTTTACCACGTGAGCCGCAGGGACCCAGCTGTGCTCAGCCGACCTGGGCAGGGTCGGAGGCTTCCTCCTGCACCACGTCCACCAGCTCTGCATTGCTATGGCAGTAGGCAACACAAGGAGGCGTTCCTTTCAACCCAAGAGCAGCGACTGACAACACAGTGCTTTATCCAGTGAATTGAAATTTATATTTGATAACGTGAACGGACACGCAGTGAACGACTTTCTTCTGTTCTCTATTCTTGATTTATGTCTCTACTCACAGTTTTCAATATGCATGCAGGACGTTTACAAGAGGGAACTTTTGGTTTTCTCTTCTTGCTGACAAGGCCCTACGGTTAACTYGCCCTGCACTGGGGATCTCTGGCTCAACATTTTTTTTATTCTGCATTATTCTGAAGCATCTAGTTGTATAATACTCTTGATGATCCAAGCGGAAGGCCAAAATAAACAGAATGCATTAATATTTCTGACATAAATCAATAATGAATTCAAGAAAAAAAAATTGGGGGTTGATTCTTTACAATAATTATTTTATGAGACACCTTATGCGTCAAACATCCTTACGATTGTGTTTAAGTGTTCCAAGAATATTTTGGTATGGAGAGAATATTCAACCTACCAAACACCCTTCAAAAGTTCTACAGACGCTCATCTCGGTCTGTTTTCAAAGTGCTACCTCAAACGCTACCTGCAAAGATTTYGATGACCTCAATAATATTAACAAAACAAATGTTTAGCCAAATGTAAAAATTTCCTACGGCCAAAAAGAGAAAAACTTCCTACACACAAAAGGATTATACAGAGTTAATGGACTTTGCTTCCGAGCACATGTAAAGCTCACACCCCACACTATGCAGATTCATCCGGTGATTCCTGGCAGCTGACTACATCAACTGAGTAACTACAGACAGGATTGAAACAGATATTTTTTTGATGAGACCAGGTGCAAGAACCTCCAACTGCAAAAATCTCCTATTTATGCCTTCATTAAAAAGTTCTTCCCCTACATGACCTCTCCCTTTGGACAGAAAAGCAGCCACCTCAGAACTTCAAGAGAAGTTTTCTTCTGTTCTCTTTAGAGACTTTAATCAGGGTGCTGCCTTAGGCATATTTATTTGTTAGTATCAGAGAATGATGAAGGCATAATTGAAGTATTGTGGCAAAGAAAGAGAAAACTGTGCACATTTTATATGCTGGCCAGAAAGAGAAATTATATGTCTTGGGACCCAGATCTTTGGAATTACTTCAAGCAAGTAAGTTACCTGTTTGTATAATTTTCCTCAAATCAGGCAGTGCTCAAGGAGAGGAGGATCACTGACCTGATCTTTGCTACAACTGCGAAGGACGCAGTGCTACGAAGAGCTCCACAGGCGGAAATCCATATTCTCAGTGAGCTGACCTCATCAGTAACGTGGGGCGCTATCAGTGGTCTGGGCTGAGGAACTGAAGGTAGTCATTTTGTGTATCAAGAGCTGTAAACCACATTGTCTGAGAGGACAATAAAGATTTCTCATTTTGAATTTAAAATAGTGGATAAAGACAGTGAGCTCAGACCCACAACTGGTAACCAACCATCTTTCTTCTTTGGAACCTGGAAGCATAATGTGAATAAAATGCTTGGGGTCCAGCCTCCATGGGCACCTGCTGTCAGCCTGAAGAAAGGTATCTGTTTCTTGTCTCAGCTGCTCCTTCTCTGAAAGGTAAAGGGACTGGAAGTGAATGGAAATCAGATTTTTAATGACTGTCTGGACCAAGCAGCCGGCAGTATTATCAGGCCAGAAATATTCACTAAGTGCACAGTATTGTTATGCAGATGGTGCATTCAGGTTCTTGGCAATGATATCAAGCTTGATGCCTGAAAGATGCACTATGCTGATGAACTGTGGATTCAGGGACAAAAGACTGGATACTCATTCTCCTTTCTCATCTCCGAAGACTGAGAGTGATTTCTGACATTAGACTAATATCTAAAGAATGGTGACTAGCACAACCATGTCACATCTGGAGGGAGAATAACAGATCCAAGAGATATTGGCAGTTTTTACGTGGCTTATCTGTTCGGCAATATGCAGAGCATCACCTATTCTGTTGCTAAAATCTATGGTATCTTCAGAATATATTGGACATTATCAGGAATCCCTAAAGCCCGAAGCAACAATAACTTCTTCAAATCTGCTATGGGCACAGTGGACGTAATGACCTGTCAGTCATAGCAGGTAATGCACTATGGACAGCTGAATGTCCTTATCAGACTCTGGATTTCCTCAGGGACATTTAGAGGTATTAGTAATTAACATCTACTGTTTGCTGGTGTTTACAGATGCCTACAAACCTTTTAAGAATTTGGGCTTTCTAAAGCAAGTAAACTTGTCTAGGTCTAAAAAGTTGCATTTAGGGAGGAAATCCTAACAGTTCACTATTCTCTGAAAGCTAGGTGATGACTACATTCAGAAGCAAACTCATTTCTCTTAATCCTTATTATTTTTGGCTTAGGAGAGCCCAATTTTTTAATTTTTCTTAAACTGCAGCTCTACCGAGAAAGAACACCCTGTGCTGGCTGTGAATAAATATCTACTTCATTTTTGTTTTCAACACTTAAAAATAACATCTTCTGTGGTTTTGGAAGTCACTCTGGTTAATCAGGGAATGGTAGACTGGAGGGATAATATGCCCAGTCCTTCTTATAGTGCAGCTTTCATGGCTGTACTACAAATCCCATAATCCAATAAAGTCTCCTCTATTCACAGTTTCTGTGATAATTGTGACAGTATTGCTACAACTTAAGATTTGGCAAAATATCAACATTTTATCTAAAAACACTGAAAAAAGTTGAATGCTAAAAGCATTCAAAGTTGGCTTAAATCTAATCTAAATTAAAAAATGGAAGCTGTAATTTCTTTCTTTAAAATGGTTGTATTAAACTCTTCATTTCTGAGGAGTAATACATAGAATTTAAAATCAAATAGTCCAAGCCTATGATGTGGCCCAAGATAATGTCTCCAGTCAAGCTGTCATTTTCCATTTGCTATTTTCCTCTTTGGCAACACAACAGGTATTTAAAAAGATGTAAAATAAAAATGGGGCCAACCTGACCAGGTTGCTCAGAGCCACATCCAGTCAGGTTTTGAGTATCTCCAGGGATGGTGATTCCACAACCCTCATAGCGTTGCCTCATATTTAGTCAGATTTTCCCTTGCTGCAACTTGCGGCTGTCGCCCCGTCCTTTTGCTGCGCACCACCACGAAGGGTCTGGCTCCATCTCCTCTCCAGCCCCCGGGTGGCTGYTGCACCAACAGTACGGTCCCCCTTTGCCTGCACAGAGCCGGGTCTCCCGGGCTCTGCTCCCGCACCCGCTCCCACACCCCCTGCTTCAGTCCCAACCACCTTCGCGGCCTCTGCTACTCTGGCTCCAGTTCATCCCCATCCGTCTGCTACTGGGGGACTCTGAATGGCACACAGGAGTTGAGATGTGGCCTCGGGAGTGCCAAGAGAGGGGAAGAKTCCCTGGCCAGGATCTAATGCATCATGGTGTGCTGTTGGCCTTCTTTGCTGCCAGGGCATGCTGCTGGCTCATGCTCAGCTTGCTGTCCAGCAAGATCCCCAGGTCCTTTCCTGCAAAACTGCCTTCTGGCCAGTCACCTCCAGCCTGTGCCACTTTATGGGGTTGTCCCATCCCAGGGGCAGGACTTTGCATTTGCCTTTGCTGAACTCCATGGGGTTCCCATCAACCCATTTCTCTAGACTGTTGAGGTCTCTCTGAACAGCAGACCTGCCCTCCAGCATATTGACTGTCCCCCCCCAATTTGGCATCATCTGCAAAGTTGCTGAGAGTGCACTCTGTCCCGCTGTCCAGGTGGTTAACAACGATGTTGAATAGTACTGGCCCCAGTAAAGACCCCTCAGAAACACCACTAGCAACCAGATGCCAAGCTGGACTTTGTACCACCGATAACCACCCCAATGACCACGTGCTGGTCAGCCAACTTTCCAGCGATCTTATAGTCCACTTACCCAGTACACATCTCACCAACTTGGCTACAAGGATACTACGGGAGACTATGTCAACGGCCCTGCTAGAGTCAATGTAAACAACATCACAGCACTTCCCTTGCCCACACAGCTGGTCATCCAGGAGGATTTGCTCCATCGCCTCCACAAAACTAAGAGGTTGGCCATCTGGGACTCTACATTTTGCCATGAGATAGATTTTTTTCCAGACCTTCAGAACCTTCCCCTTTCAAAGATGATAGAGAGAGGCTTCATGATGACATGAGCCAGCTCCCTCAGCTCTTTCGGAGGCATCCTGCCTGCTGCCACGGGCTTGCGTATGTCCAATTAGCTTAAGTGGTCCTTTGCTTGACCCTCCTTTACTGCGGGCCATGCATCTCTCTCCCAGTCACTGCCTCTAGGTTCAGGGGCCTGGGAGGCTGGAGGGCAGACCTTACTAGTAAAGGCCAAGACAAGGAAGGCGCTGAGTACCTCAGCTTTGTCCATGTCCCCTCTCACTAGGTCCCTGCCCCCCTGAGCCCTTTTTGTTGACCTTAACCTCCCTGACCCGGGCTTCCTTGCTCATAGCTGACAGGTGCAGCAGAGCATCTTCCTGATCACCTGTGTCAAGAAACTGTCCTCCACACACTCCAGAAGCCTCGCAGATGGCTTACGYTCAGCTGTGCTGCCTTTCCAAGAGATAACGGGGTGGCTGATATCCCACATGAGTTCCAGCACCCTTGGTCCTGAGGTTCCTGAGGAACCAAAACATAGGAGACCAAGAGTCCTGTTGTCCATCCTCATCTACTTCTTGAGCGGGCCATCCCACAGGTCTGTGCTCCGATTCCTTTACTGATCATCATAACAAGTGTGCCTAACCCTTGGCTCTGCTGCCTTATTCTGTTTCATGCTAATCTTCACTGATACAAGGCAACTAAGAGATACTTGCAATCTAGCTTATATTTCATGACATGGTCAAATACAGGAATTTCTAAGAGTAGTTTAGAGCTTCCTCATGCATACACCAAGAATATTGGTTTTAAGGACAGTAGTATATATTAGATCCTATTTTGCCAAATTTTCTCTTCAGTAACAATGAAATTCTGATGCCTCTCTACTAGAAGTCTTTACAAAAAAAATCACAATTTGAAAACTTGCAGTTACATTGCACCAGCCTTTTCTTTGTGAATAGAGTCCCTCAGGAGATCGTGTTGACCTTTTAAAACCCCCTAGAAACACCACCTACATAAATAACCTCTGCTACATCGGGTAAAAGGACCTCCAGACAACATTAACATGAAGAGAGAGGTTATAGAGGGCTAATGTCARAAAGCACTGTGAGCAATAAGTAATGCACACAAACCATGATTGATAATGACTAGCACAGAGCCTTAATTCATCTTTTCTCCATCATTTTACTGAGAGGGACCATATCAAATTAAATAGTGACCCAGTAAGGGTTTATTCAACCATACAAAGCAGGGGCATGAAGGAAAGTCATATTAAAGTGGCAATGACTGCAGTGTAATTGCAGCTTCTTAAAGGAACACCATAGTTCAAAGAGGAAGATGGGAAAACTTGTATATGAAGCAACYGAATGATGAACAGCAAGAACAATTGATGTGCTAAGTGATCTTCAGTATTAATAGGCTGGCATCACTGTGATGAAAAGAACTCCTTCTCTAAGACTCGTGCAGGAACTTGTGTTTCGTGTTCTCACATTACGCTTCATGTTTTACTAGCCAGGCAAAAGAGCATGTATTATGACAGCTTTCCGTAAAAAAACGTGTAGAATGTACTTCCTACCCAAAATGACTTCTCTTCTTTCCTTAGATCAGTTTACAGAATTAAAGAATTTACGCTATTGTGTTTTATGAAACTGTAAGAGTATAGCCCCTTCAAAATATCTAGTTTTTCCTGTATTTCAGAACACTACATAGTATAGGGGACACTCCAGTCTAATTCAGTCTTTGAACACTATCAGACATATCAAACCAGCACTATTCAGTCATATTTTTACTGATATAGATTTTAAAAAGTCATTACATAAATTTAAGTCTCTACAAATGAAAATATCTATGGCACTTATTAAAAATGCATATTGAGAGCTTAAGAATATGAAGTTAATCTAGTAGCAAAGTCTATTACATAGTGTAATACCAATAATTTAATCRATCATTTGATTTTTGACAAACTGCTTTCATTACCCTTTATTTAGAAGAAAATAGAGCATAAATAATTTAATAAGAATATATCTATTGGAAAACTACCTTTAAGTATCTGTGCATGATGTAAAAGAATATAAATATGAGAAATATGTGACAAAACAGATACACTTGCTGCAATTATTTTCTCACTCAAAACTATGCAACATTCAAATCATTACTGCTGTCAGCTTCCTTATATACACATCACCAGTGAAGTGACCAATCAGCAGAAATATATAATTCATTTGTTAAAAGTTATTTTAGAAAACAGAAACATAATAATGAATGCAGCTTTTGAAAGATCAAGTTAGGTATGTATTTGTCAGGAAGTTTTAAGTTATGGCCTTGAGTTGGCAGAAGGCCTGTGGAATCAAGGTACCAGGTCACATTTGGTGTGGCAGAAGGTTTGAGGGTCCCTTTTTTATGTGTTAGACAACTGGGAAGGAGTTAGTGGATATAGGGGAATGCAGGAGCAGGCATGTGGAGTTGGAGAGGCCTGACCCCACCAGAGGCTGAAGTGTAAGGCTCTAGGTCTAGGTCTGTGCCAAAAATAGCTGAAAATAATATGTGTTTGAAAGCACAACACAGGCTACGAGCCTGTTCTCACACTTCATAGCCAAAGTCAGATACACAATATTTCTTCTACTTCACAAGGCATCTTCCCTTTTCCTCATATATGTTACTAAACTCTCCAAAGAGCTTTTAAAACTACAAGAATTCCTTTCTTTGGAATAGCAGAATTTAGGGTTGATAGGAATATGAACAATGGATCTAAATTTTAGACCACAGACCAAAATAGGACAGTAATTCTGTAGCTCATTTCACCTAAAATGTTCTGAGAATATAACGGGTCATTAAAATTATTTTATAAAATGGCCATTAAAGATAGTAAGAATAATAAGACTTATACTAATAAGGTTACAGTAGTGTGGTGATACTATGACAGAGTCATACACAGGATTGCCAAAATCATGCATGCATAATTGAATTATTGAATTGAATTGAATTATTATCAGAGCACATGATTTAAAGAAGCTTGCACAAGCAAGAGTGGAAGATGGAAATCTGATGAGTTTGGCCTAATCAAAAGACAGTATCTCAGGTAAAAGCCAGCACAGGAGAGCAGGGAGGAGCTTTAGCTCATGCTGGAGATCTGACTATTGGCACCAAATCTATGTTCAAAAAAGCAATGACATCTATGCAAATGACTTGCATTTTATTGTGTCATTTGTATGTGTCCCTCCCACCTGTAAATATTCGTAGCTTGAAAACATATAACTCCTTTAACTTCAATGAATAATTCCCTTATTTAACATTAAGTAGGATTTGGACCTAATATAGCCCAGTAGATGAACCACTGTTTAACAGCTTAAATATAAAATTGTGGTCCTTCAGTTTAGATGTATACTGCTGTTGAACAATATGCCTTACATATTTTGGGTCACTGATGTACTTTAACGTTCCTAAATACTATACTATATCGCTTTATGGAAAGATGAAAATTTTGGAAACAGAATTTAAAAAACTATAGCCTGGGAAGAAGGAAAGAAAAAATTGTTTCTTATTGCAGATTTCAAAGCAGCAATCTTGATTTTGACTTCAACAGATATTCACCAGCTGATCCACCATCTGCAAACCAGCATAAAAACAGGTAGAGATGACACAGATCATTTGTGCTCTCTCGGAGAGGTATCTAAAGTTTAGAATAGGAAAAAAAATTCCAACTTCATGTCCCAGAAAGGGGATACCACATCTTTCACCTTACAATATTAAGTCTCTTCTCAGATCCTCTGTTAATAGGATTCCTTTAGCCAGCAGATGGATTGTGAATACAGGCAGTTTCATCTACTAAAAGACAACATAAATCATCATTGAGAAAGGAGAGACCGCAGTAAGGTTATCACCATACAGCCTTCTCCATGAAAGGTTTGCATTAAAGCATTAGTGAAATTAATTCATCTTTCATAAGAGCTTTGAGCAGTATCTGTGATCTATGATAACAACCAATTTCTCACTATGGGGAAAAAAAATTACTCAGGCCTGATAGACTACACAAATCTGCTTTTTTTAAATGGCCTAACATTATCTGGAGTGTTGCTCCCAGAGGCATCATTTGAGTCTTACGCCTAGCCAAGAGGACCCATAAATCAAGACAGAAAGTTTTGTTAGTTTTATATGCAGTGGGCTGTAATTATTTTGAATTGCATTATGCCTCAATCATTGTAATTACTTTTAGATCATCCTTAAGCGGCAGTAATAAAAAGAAAAGAAATCAGTCTTAAACCATTTCTCACACAAAAACCACTCTCAATGTAACATGAGAAGTCTGGCTAAAACATCCAAGTGCATGTAAATTTAACGTTTGGGCCAGCACGTGGCTCATGCACTCTGTGTCAACTAAAATTCTCAAAACACTCATTATTTTATGGTCTTCTAATTAAATCATTTCCACCAACATTTGGCTAGGAAGGAAATAGGTTGGTAACTGGAATTAATTTTAGGTTTTAAAAGAGATATGCTTACATTAGAACCAAAACTATGTCACTGTTAGAGCAAAGTGTAAAAATTATCTCAATTATTTTGTAATTTTTCAAATCACATGAAAAAACCCACACTAGCTTGGCGTATGCCAGGCTACACTCCGAATGAGCAAACGCACAGAACTGTAAATATCAGTGCGGTTATCATCTGCATCGCCGCAGACCTTCGGAGCCCTTATTGCTTCCCCTCCCGCTGCGCGAAGCTCCAAAATAAAACAGATAAACCCCCACCCTGCTCTACCAGTCTCGCAGCGACGCTGCCATGAGGTGTCGTGCTATTACCCCAACGGAGCCCAAACTTCTGAGCTGCTTCGGGGCTCCTTTACATCTTCATTACACCTCTCTGCGGACTACCCCTTCTCCTATTTACTCCTCCTCCCGGTAAACATTATCAGTGATGCCACCAGAAAATGGTGCTAGGAGAAAGTCTCCTTAGAAAAGTCACTTAGGACTCCTGCTGAGGTTTGGGACCTACGTAGTCGTTTTCCTAAGGCAATGCTGCAGGGAATGCAGAATACAGAAGCTATTGCTCCAAAACCGAATCCCCGAGTAGCCACAAGAAACGRGCACAGTCCGGGGTCTGCAGAACAGTGTGGGAACGGACTGGACAATTTCTTCAAGAGACCGTGAAGACTGTCCACGTAAAAGACAGTAGTAAATAATACYGAACAAGCTACGCAGTCGCCAGTCTCACGATGAAACGACAGCAGTGAAATAACTACGAAATAATTCTTCATGGGTAGCAATGAACAATCCGTAATTTGGCCCATCGCTGTTAAGCTTGGTAAGAGCACGCTCACACCGCTGTTCGGTGCTCTCAGCGCTGCAATCAGATCATTCCACAGCGCTGCTCGTCTCCTGCTCATGTTGTCAATCACCCATCTTGCTACAGCTTATTGCGGATGGAGGAGAAAAATACGTTTCTGAGCAACTACATAAAGTTCCTTTCAAAATGAGGTAATGCTAAACTCCAAAACAGTATTTAAGATGTTTATTCACAGGAGGCAAAAGCTAGTAAAGTCATGTCAAAGGCAGTTTCCTTTCCAGCTGAGAGATACAGAACATTAAGAAAAATAATTTGGTATCAAAGTCAAGGAAAGAAAGAAAAGAATAACCGACATCCCATCAGCCCTTAACTACTTATGCAATGCTCTTCCGGGCACAAATGTACTACTTCTATATCTCTGAGTGTGMACATTTACATAAATTCTAAATTAATTTTTAAAATTTATATAGTTCTAATATTAGTAGTAATATGCATGCTTGATCCACAAACGTCATAAGAATTCAACAAATTTATTCACTTGATTTGTAGTAAATGTTAATCATTAAACACTTACCCATATTCCAGGTATTACACAATTTTACAATGAGCAAATTAAAGTCAACACCAAAGAAGTCTTAATTACAGGCAAGGACTGCACTTGCACTTGCATGTGCAATTGCACTTGCAGGTGCAAYGGAAGAAAACCCTGTCTGCTTAGCTCGTGCTTCTGGCTCTGACGAGACCATCACCTCCAGCTGCAGACATGCGGCATTCCCCAGCTCTTTAGGGACCAACAAAGCAGTACAGGGGCAGGGTGAGAACAAAACATCTACATGTTCGAAAGCCACACGTATTCTTGCACCAGGAAGAAACCATCTTTTCCCTACATACTTGCAGTAGTATCTAACCGCACTGAACAGAAACCAGTATTGCAGCAACCACGACGGCAGAGCTGCTATAGCTGAACACAAATGGTCATAGCCTGTCATGGAGCAAGTCTCCCTGAAACGGACTTGTAATTGGCATTGTATGCTATTTCTTTGGTTTTAAATGTTCAAACAAGTCTCTTCATCACTGCCTCCATCCTTCACAAGGATTTCCTATTATACAAAGAGCTCCATTTGAATTTGGTAAATCCATGCAATGACTTAAAATATGTTATAAGTAATTGACACACACACAAAAATCAAGACTTGATTCTGACCTAATTTCTATTACTGAGAGTAGCTACTAAAATAAATCAGAGCAAGTCAGAATGAAACCTAATATTTGGGAATGCTCCACTGGATTGTACATACCTCAGGGAAATAATCCTGTGGAAACTTCTCTTTTTCCAGCATGGGCGTGCTTTCTAAAGTGTCTGAGTAGATTTCTTTCCCAGTAACCTTTTTATACTTCTTAGCTAGAAAGAGATATAAAACATACTTAACATACAAACCTTTACCATTATAAGCAACTTTTAGCACTCATCGGAAAAACAGTGGCATCTGCAAAATAGGTAGTGTCTTAGCACAAATATGCAAGCAGTGAACTGTTTTTTGGGGAAAAAACAGAGAGCACTGAAACATATATAAACATGTCTCTTTATATCAGATATTCTCATGCTACACGGTTAGGAAAAGTACTGTTTTTACTGTTCAGAGCACACTAAAGCATAGGAGCTCTAATTATGAGCCAGGTCTCTATACACCCTTGCGCTCAAACATCCCGACRTGGTCCCGGGAGATGCCTGATTGGGTCCTCAGCTAGCATCCATCAATTTACACTGGATAATTAACAGGAAAACTAATTGATTCAAAACACATCAAGGTGAAAAATATGTAACTTATGAATAATGACTATCTGTATGTGTCATCCAGCATCTCTTTTTTCAGATTTTAAGACTACCTACCTAAACATCATCTGATGCACATTTGTAACACGTTAGTAATCACATCTTTCACACATCTAACAAGCACACAGTCATCAATACCATCTCAGTTTTTTGCCTTTTGCTTTATATCAGCAGTATTGACAATCATCATCCACTTGGTGTTGGGCCACACTTACATCTTCTGCTGGGATAGCTATGTCAGCTGGGGGGCTGATTTTTTTCACTCTGGAATTGACCCAGTAATGCTGGTGGAATTCCTAATAAAATACAAACTGGGCAAAAGCTGACAATATGCTGAACAGCCTGTTCCATTTGTGGAACTGATCTAAACTACACTCCTTAAAAAAAAAAGGCTGCAGGGGCAGCTGGAGCGGGTTGCCCAGGACCATGTCCAGTTGGGTTTGAATGTCTCCAAGGATGGAGATGCCACAACCTTTCTGGGCAGCCTGTTCCAGTGTGCAACCACCCTCACAGTAAAGAAGTGTTTTCTTAAGTGGAATTTCCTGTATTTCAATGTGTGCCCACTGCCTCTTGTCCTGCCACTGGATACCACTGAGAAGAGTCTGGCTCCGTCTTCTTTACGTCCCCCAAACAGGTATTTATACACAGTGGTGAGAGCCTCCCCCTGAGCCTGCTTGCCTTGAGACTAAGCAGTCCCAGCTCATTCATCCTCTCCTATGACAGATGCTCCAATACTTTAATCACTTCAGTTGCTCCAGTATGTCCCTGTCTTTCTTATACAATTAGTGCAATTCTTTTCTATGTTTTAAATCTAACCAGCTAGAGGCTAGAGATAACTGGAACTGCCTCATCACTATCTTCTCAAACAACCTCTCTCCAAAAACGCTGGAGCTAGACAGCCTTTTCTGTGAAAATTGAGTCTGGTTTTGATTAACAATTGCCTCTGCAAGACAAGGTGACATCCTCAAGTCACCCACTGAAGTCATTCAAATATCAGGATGCCCTAAGACAAGAAAAGAAACGGGGAAAAAAAGAGTTCTCATATGAAGAGAGAATGAATGTTTTCCTTCAGAGATGTGGGTGTAAGAGGGAATACGTTACATGAAAACAAAATACTGAGTGGTCTAGAACAGGATAATTGGAAATTTCTCTCTGTTATGTCCCAGTACAGGAATGGCGATGGTCACTGAAATTGAAAAAACAGCAATGTGAAGCATGATAAAAAGAGAAAGGGTTTTTTTTGCCTAACATATTATTGTGCTGGACGAGTTACTGTCCCAGAATGCCAAACTTGAGCAAGAATCTGAAACAGACTGCATATTCTTAACTATTTAAATACCCAGGATTACAACAGGAATCACACACACCCAAACAGAGCCTTTCAAAGGACAATTGTTAAGCTTCAAGGTCTAACCAAGGTAGACTCCTAAGATGCAAATGCCTCATACCTGCCTATCAAAGGATTTCCTTATCTTCTGCTGAATCTCTGCCGYATTTAGTAATAGTTACTGGACGAGACGGACCAGTGGTATCATACTGATGCAACACAGCAAGTTCTACAATACGTGGATGCAAACAATTTTTAACTCTGCCTACATCCCTACTACCTACCTGCCCTACATCCCTACTACCTGCATGCCAGCCTTCATCAATCAAGAAGGCTGGTAACATAAATCACAAGTATCAGTTGGGAGTTCCTTAATCAGTTAAGTGAGTGACAATGATTAAAAAAAATAAAAAAAATGATCTGCAGGAAAAAATATTTTTTCCTTATTATTTTTCCTTAATTATTTGTTCCTTATTTCTTCCCAAAATGTTCTGCGAGTACACGCAGCTCAATCAACTCAAAATAATCTCATTTGCTTAGGTTCTTCTAAACCCTTATAGTAAAAACAGAGTCTTATTTCTGAATGGCTTCCACTGACATTAGGTCATCCATATCAGTTTCCCTGACCAGGTTTTTCAAACCAAGAAAGTTTAAAATCTTGCTCTGGGGATATGCAGAAGACGAATTGGACTCATTGCCTTCAAATCTTGTATCCGCTGTTCTTGGGCCACACAGCCACCTCCAGCAGACAATTGTTCTCATTTTAAAACTCAAATATCTCTGCCTGAAAACTGAAAACCAGAGAAAACCTTTTTCTCCAAAAACTGTATTCAGACACATCCCACTGTGTCGTGAGTTTTGAAAGAACAAAGTGATGTTACAGGAATACTGAATTGTATATAAACATCTATTGTTTGCATGCTTTTGAGCAGAACTAGAATTTCATAATGACTTTTGTGCAGAGAATGTGTGTATCCATTTGGATTTGTCCTGTTTTAAGTGGTTAATGCACTGTGAAAATGTCAATAGTCATGACAGAAGAGACAGGTTTTACCTCTCACCCGAACGATGGGCGCCGTCAGGGTCGTACTTTTACAAACACCACATTGGGAAACTGATTCTGCCCTACATTAAGAGAACAGCAGGTGACTTACAACACTGATTCAGTGTAGCACCTGCCGTCCCTGGATTTTTCTTAGTTTTCCCTTCTGAGAAATGATTGGGCCAAACACACCTTTATGAAATTCAGCTGGTTCACAGCCTCACGTGGCTTTGCTAGAAGACTACGTTATAGGCTTTGCTGAGCAAAATGAAGCACTGGATATTTACAGTGTATTTTTTTCTGGAACAAGTATCTGTTTACCTCTTTTGCACTGATTAATTTCCCCTTGTCTTTTTTCCTTCCATTTTCTCACTTTTTTATACTTGCATTTTTATTTAAAGCTGCCAATCAAACATGAATAAACCCAAAAAACTCCTCTTCTAACACAGTCTACTCTGTCAGGTGTCACTAGAGTCAGACACCTCTGATCTACGACCAACGGGAGGGAGCTTTAAGTGGAATTCAGAGCGAAAGTGGTAGACCTCCAGCACTGGCGCACTGAAACTGCCAGTTCATGAATCACGAATACAGTTCACGTATTGCTGATACACAAAGCCATTCATACGGCAAAACGAATAAACAGTTGTGAATGCTGTCACCTCAGCTGTAAATGCAAGTTTCTTTGCCTTATTCATGGGCTCCTTGCCCTTACGGACACGGGAGACCAGCAGGCTGTTCCACCTGGGGACTGGAGTAGCACCTTAGACACCCAGCTTCCTGTGCAATATCGGTTCCCTCCCATATTTCAGTCCTGCAAACAATTCACTTGATAAAGAACATCTTCTATTATTGCTCAGCGTCTATTAAACTGTTCTAATCTGGGAGAAAGACTAGATACGCAGGCTGACCTCTCATTAAAAGTCCCTACATCACTACTGAGTTTTCTAGTGCTCGCTCTCAGAAATAAAATATGCTGTGAACTGCCTGTGATATCTAAAATTTTCCTTCAACATCAAAACCAATGATGACAAAAGGACTTACGTTGGCTAAATCTTGAATTATAATATACATAGAACTACTGTTCAAGTACTTCATGGAAGGAAGACCCTGTACCCTCAATTACATGAGCAGAGACAATCTGTCTCTACTGAGAACAAAAATAATGAATCTATACAATTAAGACAATTAGTTCACTCCATAGTTATAACCATTTCAAGTGTCTCAAATTAATGGGATGCTAGAGGTAGTATTAATGTGATCCAGCTCAGTAAGCTAAATGAAGCTCACAAGATTTTTGTATTACATGTACAGACAGTTCTCAACTAAAATAACATGAATTTTATATAATCTTTTCTGTATGTACCTTCAGGAAGCATTCAATAATTGTCTATGATATTTCTAATATTTAATGCACCTAGCCTAGCATTACTTTAAACTTCTGAGATTTAGCAAGACTTCCAAACTGATAGATCAATGCTGGTTAAAAACAATGACACCTTCYTACTGACCTGTACTGCTCCAAAGTAATTTGAGCCATAAATCTACCTCAGCTGTTCTGCAAAATGATCATCACTGCTGGACATTTAAGGTCTTGGTCCTATAACTGATCCACACTGAAGAACCTTGTGGACATTCAGATTTCTCCTGAAATCATCAGGGATCTGTATGGATCCAAAGGTCCATCTGCATGCCTATGATTAATGCACAGGTTTTCAACCTGTGGCCGGTCCATTGACTTCTTCTAAGAGGTCTATAAAAGGTAAGAAAAGTAAAGCCTATCATCGATGGACTTGCATGCATTACACAC
The DNA here is from genome assembly GCF_003343035.1 of Apteryx rowi. Taxonomy (NCBI): domain Eukaryota; kingdom Metazoa; phylum Chordata; class Aves; order Apterygiformes; family Apterygidae; genus Apteryx; species Apteryx rowi. The sequence continues at coordinate 335,310 of NW_020448641.1, forward strand.
AAGTTTGCATATGCTGGAAAATATGTTAGGCATCACTATTAGAAAAGATGACTGAAAGCCAGGATTGACATATAATGCCTGGAAATGCCTTGRAAAATACCATTTAAAAAAAAAAAAGAGTTAATGACATTTAATTCCTTTGCTTACCTTTAAAATCAAATTGGTAGATGTTTTTCAAGGATTCATGAAGAAAGTAAAAACTTCCTAGAGCCTGTAGAAAACAGCAATAAAATAAGAAATTATAAAAATATCTACTTTGCCTTACTACAAACAAGAAAAATCATGCTTTCCAACAAAAAAAACAGAAGAAACTACATACTAATAAGTAAAAATATCAAATTTTGTATTTTAGTAAATCTGTAAGAATTATCCATTTCCTTCATTGTTTCTTTAAAGTTTCATAAGCAGTTATAAAGATCGTTAAAAGTCTACTAAACATGGTAAGGGCACAATTACCAGGTGCGCTTTTAGAAATTCCAAAAGGATTGATGTAATTAGTAATTCAGTAATTTAGTAATTCAGACAAGTATCCTTCCAAACACAGAAAACATTCCCATAACTCTTTTCCACTGCAGGCTCAGGAATGACTTCAGCAGCTTTGAAAAATGGCTTTGCCAGCTGCAGAGTGGACATAACACTTGAAATCTGACAGGAGTCTTGGGAATATTCGTCCATGCTTGTTCTGCTTTTTCCTTGTTAACAAACGTTTTGACAATAACTATAGTAACTGAGCAGCACAGGATGCCCTTGTCTGCTAGCCACGTTCTGGAGAGCAAATGCCACTACTACCTTCAGCGGGATGCCTCCATAGGCAAGTCACCAACCTGAGGAATATAAAAATATCGGGCAAGGAGCAGATGTTTGAATATATGTCAAGCTTTTTGACACTGTCAGGACTGATGTGTTTCTAAGTATATGCAGAAGCAGTTTAGTGCCTACAAAAATACACGGATCATTTCAATTACCATTGAAAATCAAGTATTAAGAGTGATTTTATGTATCCATACTTTGGATTTAGAAAGGTTGTATAATCGTAACACTTTCTACAGATCTAGTCCTGAGCACTTATTTTCCTTATTTGTTTTCAAAACAGCAACCTGATCCAACTATGGAATCCTGTAATAGTTTTAATGATTAGTCCCTGACTGAGTAAAGCATGCAAATACACAAGTAATCTCTACTGCATTCAGAAAAGCATATAAACTCCCATCTCAGCAAATCAATTTAAAAAGCATACTGAAGTCCACCCGTATCCAGCAAAGTTTTAAGCACCTGTTCCTAACTTTCTTGGTTTCTGAACACTTGCAGATATTAACCCTTAGTCCACTATTCAGGAAAACACCTTTTTCAGGACAGCGCTTAAGCATACCCCTTACTTTATGGGCACAATAAGCACTTGTGCCCCAACGTGGACAGGAGCTGAAATGCCATCTGTGTTCAGACTGACCACAACACGGGCTGTGCTGTTAAGGCAGTGGAAAACAGCAGCCAGGCTTCGGTGGGTTTGGGACCCCTTCTCTCCATCACTGAGGTCCCRTGAGACGTGAAGAAAGCCACGTCGAACACAGCCTCCCACGTGCCGTAACCACGTATTCCCCATTTTCTGGGTACCGAGCTCCAGACACCTGTGACCCAGCTTACAGAAGTGCTGGGTGAACCCAGCTGCAACTGGCACTGACGGCACCGTGCCCCAAATTTACACAATGACGTCACAGCAAAAATAATGCTTGCTGCTATCAGAGCACGTTTTGAGGCGAAATCAAGAAATGAAGATGTGAAGTGCACAAGATCACCTAGCCCAGATATTTTTCTCAGGCGCGTTGGGTAAAATGCGTGTGGACGCACAACAGGCAGCAGAGATCGCCAGCGATGACCCCGTCCAGGCTGGAGAAGAGCCCAGGGCCACCGTGTCGGAAAGGGCTGGCCACCCCCGACCCAGCCTGGCACCCGGCACCCAGGCAGGACCCAGCACGTCCTCGACCCGGGCTTCTTGGCCAGACTGATTCTCAGGGACGCGTGAAAGGCGGCAGAGAAAGACAACCCCATCAGCACCCAACAGAGCACCGATCCTCCAGCAGAACATTTTCCAGGGTTTGAAAACTGCCAATTTAGGCCACCCCTGATAAACATTATTTTAACTTGCACTGGAAAACCTCTGCGGATGAGGCTTCCACAACCCCCCCGGTTGCCCGACCTGGTTTGTCACTATCCCGAAACTCATAAAGTTTCTCTTAACGCAGACAATCTCGTCTGCTTTCCTACCACAGCCTTTCCTTCTTCACACGTTTTTGGTAAACAACTGACCACTGTTCCTTTTCCAGGGAACCTCCGTGTGTGCTCACCTGGGGTTCTCAGATTAGGACAGATCCTGACTCCGTTTCTGTCAAAGGAAGCTTTGCCAAGGTTCATCCAGAACAACCGTGAGCTTCCTGCTTGTTTTTACTTCTTCACAGTTACATAACATACTGTTTTTTTCCAGTTAATAAGTGGAAGTTTACACATTAGAAAAGAGTAAAGGAAAATTCAAGTGAGAAAGAAAAAGTGGTATAAACAGACTGCATAGTGGAATGTAAAAAATATGTAAATTTTGAATGGGAACTTGATGAGCCTTTAAATACATCTGATGCACTCAATAGAAGCAAAGGGAAGGGGTAAAAAAGAAAAAAAAAGAAAAAGAAAAAAAAAAGCAGCCTGCCACTACACAGTCATATTGACAAGTATAAAAGAGCCAAGGCATTAAACAAAAAGGATGATTTAGTTTCATTTTGTCTTTTTACTCCTATAACGACAGAGACCCTCCTGGCAGAGCAGTGTTTTGGTTCAGGGAGCGCTGCATTATTTATGAGACACTGCACATCTAGAGATTAAACATTTGCTGATTTGTCAAAAGCACGAACATGAGGTCCTGCCCATCTCCTTGACATATTAGTCCATCCAACGGAAAACACTGTCACACATTTAATTGATGAGTACACTTCCTTGTGACCCAGGCAGCTTGCTTTAGGTTTTTCGTTTGCTTTTTTTTAATACGGAGGAGGCAAATAAGAAAATGCAGGAGACACTCTTGTAGAGGACTCAAGGTTAACTATCCTGCAACAAGGACACACTGCCAGAAAAGAAAATTATTCTGATACAAAATAAAAACACTGACACCTGCTATTTAATTTCTAGCTGAATATAATATTATTAGCAATTAATAAAATGCTGCTATCTCAACCTAAACTTTGACTATATTCTGGCCTTTGGCTTTTAAAAACCCTGGAGATTATTCTTAAACAGTAATTTGCTTATAGTGAGTTTCTGCCCATAGAGAAAAGTGTAGTTTACACCTCTTTTAGATAGACAAAACTAATTAAAACTCTTGAAACAAAATCACATTCAAGCCACAATTAAAATTCAACCCTGTTGTACTTGAAAATATCTTTAGAAATCTTCATTACCCTCTGCACCAAATAAAACAAAGAAAAAAATACGTGCAGTCACAACTTTCAACTTTGTGAAAAGGCAGCAAATCCTGTGTTAGAAGTGCCTGGCTCTTGGACCACGCGTGGGCACTGCTCACGAGTGTTATCAGAGAGAAAAAACACGTACTGGAAAAAGTCATTTTCAGAATACCCCTCGGCAAAATTAAGTTACAGTGAGACTGATCAAAAATAGGGGCTCAGGAGCTTGACGTGAGAACAAGGGCCCAACCGTGGCGTCCTGCTCCTCGAGTAACCGCGCGGCAGGGGACGCGGCTGGTTTCATCAATACCACGCAGAYGAGCAGGGGCCTCGCAACACGGTTTGTATCACTGAACTTCATTTTAGGGGTAAGCATCTTCTGTTCTTAACTTTTATGTATTTCATAGGCATGCAGTTTTTATCCTGCTGAAATCAATGGGGACACTTATGAAGTAAAATACTTCTGGGTGGAAGGACACCACAGTTGAGCTATTACCTGCTTTTATTTATTTAGAGAGCTGACCTTAAATAAAAGCTTATAGCATAAGTATCATATCAAACTTAAGCCATTTGAATCTGATACATATTACAAAAAGGCAAAATATATCAATAGTTAGATCAGTTCTCAGCTCTAAAATCTAGTAAAATGTGATTATTTTATTTCACCAGCAGTTATCATCAGCTTAATAGAGTAAACTGAAATTGTGTTTTCTAGACTTAAATCGTTCTTTGCTCTATCCGAATTCTCCCCAGCTGGTCCATATCTTTCTTCAACACACAAGCAAAAATCTGGCAAAGATACCACCTTGTCAGACAATATTATGCTTTAAAAACTCAATATAAGGACATGGCTTTATTTCAGCTCTCAAGATGGCTTTCACAATAAAAATTCAGCCTGAGAAAGTACCTGGAAAATATCCCAAATGCCTAAAGTCCAACAAAGTTAGAAGTAAATGAAAATGGGATCTTAGTATGGGAAATACTGGGCCAATAATACGTGGCCAACTCAGCCTACCTGAAATATTTAAATACCACATTTAAGGGAGCTTTTCTTTTCTTCATGACCTACGGTCGCAGAATCATGAAGGCTGGAAGGGTCCTCTGGGATTTCTAGTTCAACCCTGCCCAAAGCAGGGCTGACAACTGGTCTGCTCTGGCCTTGCCCAGATGAGCTTCAAAAACCTTCAAGGCTGGAGTTTTCTCCAYCTTTCAGAGCCTCTGTTCTACTGTTTGGACACCCGGAGGGCGAACTTCTCCTTTTATCTAATTGGAATTTCCCTTGCCACAGCTGAGATGGAAATGGAAGGCTAATTAAACAAATATTTGGAAATAAGTGATCTATCCCAATCAGGCATTAATAATTTTAAAGACAGGGGAATATTTAGATCTAAATGGCAGGAATCTTTAAGCTTTTAAAGCTATAGGCTAATGACTAAACCAGGAAGAATCAAGATGCTCTAAAAAGCCTATTCTATTTAGATGCTATAAGTCTATTAAAAAGAGCCTGTCACTTGTGCTCAGGCTACAACTTTACTTCTGGGCCTCCCGATTTGCTCCCTGCTTCACTTTTTACAGCTCCAAACTCATTTTTCAAACTGATTTTGAAGAATTATATAGCGCAAGTTGGGTTTGATAGTATACATTTGTAGTATTGAATGTCAACCAATCGCGCACACAAAGAATCCCTGATAGTGATTAACTAACACAGTACAGCTTCAGGAACTGATACTACTGCCATTAAAGATAGGCTTCGGCTGTGTAATTCTAGAGCACACCATTCAAACAAGTAAAACTCTAATGGAAGGGAAATTATGGCTATCACTATCTTCCGCATTGTTACCGACTTAATCATGGTTATGTACATAAATGGTAACCTGTAAAAATGATGGAGTGCAGATATGATCCACTGCCATAATACAATGAAACATAAATAAAAAGAAACTTTCTTTCGGGGCCCAATGCCTAGATCCTTTTCTTCAGGAGATTGTGTTAATTCCAATTAATTCTCTTGAAATGAGAGGGTGTGTTGACAATAAAGTTAAACAGTATTAATCTGAAATCCAGGCATGCTTTATTTTGTTATTTATATGTTTAATATTCTTTGGAAAAAAAAGTAGTAGTGCGTACAGCACCAGTAGTGTATACAGGATCTAAGTAATTTCACAGAGAAACACAAATAAAAGGCCCCAAACAGTTCAACTTTTAAAAACTCCAAAGATACAGTGGGAAATCCATTCTTTGTTCCATTTGAAGGATTATCTAAACTGGTTGCTCTTGCAGCTAGCACAGRTTGTGTGCAACCTGTAAGCAGGTACGTTTACTAAGATGCCACCTAAGAAACAGCGTTATGCATTGCTATCTTACTTTTCCAGTTTTGGCTATGCCTGAACTGGGCACCGCAGAATTTGACTATCCCAGTAGTCCTCACGCACAGGACCAGCCATGAAAACCGTGTTTCGGTAACGCAGTCGCGCAGGACGAGCGAATGGACGGCTCACAGCTAGGTTCAGGTCAGACGCCTCTGAGCTCGATAGGCCAATCTGCCAAGCTTGGGTCCATACCTACACCAAAACCACCTTGTATTCCTCGTAAACCAGAAGTTTCTCCAAGTTGAGGAAGACCAGCAGAGCCGCGTGTGGTCACGCAGAGCACGGGGCAGCTCTCCAGACAGACCAGCCCCACCAGCAAAGCTGGGAGGTGGTAGCACAGTGGGAAGGGTCTTGCCCGTCCCATGCATCACCCAGCACCTGCTATAGATGCACGCACAGCTCGGCACGGTGCCCTGCGGCCGCTGCTGGGGTGGCAAGGACCAGGTCCCACCAGGACAGGCTTCCCTCTGTTCTTGCCACGTATTTCATACAGAATTGTATTACCTACCGTAGCAACAGATAGGAGAACTTAACTCAGGGTTAGCGTATGCCAGTCAGAAAAGCTTTGCCTCTCCCCCGAAACATATTACTGAGAGAAAATTAGATAACTTCTCCACATTAATAAAYTGGAGTTAAATGATCACTRTTTTTAATTAGGTTCCAGAAAACCATTCAGTAGCATATCGGAAATTTCTTTCGTTATTCCCCGCCAAAAGGCTCATCTGGATAAACTGCTAGTGATGGCAACATAAACACATTGGTTCTGTTGCATCACACATTTGGCATTATTAAAAACACCGTTCCTCTGATTCTACGGAAATCTTACCACAAAAATCCAAAGGTTTAAACAGCAGTAATTTCTTTAACAGCTATTTGGCTTAAGTGCTTTTTTTAAAACATACGTCATTTCAACTGCGGTAATTGAACATATAAAAGAAATAGTCTGAATAAAAGTTTAATTACTGTACAGAGTAAACATGTACTGCATTACCTCACTAAATGTGATAAAGCTAATATAAAAAGATTGCTTTAAATAAATTTAAAACAAATTGCCAATGATGACATAGAAACTGTAATTCATGTAGTCATAAAATCCATAATTAGCTTTAATGAATATTTAAAGTCAAAGTTCAACCCAACTTTTTCAATGTTTAACCTACTATATCAATATAGTTCAAGGAATTCATTTATCATCAAACATGACAACGTCTGAATATTAATTAGTACAGGGCACTGCTGACAGGAAGTCCTTATCTCTTACCAGTCCTTTTGACTATAGCACATGTCAACGGTAAGTTTGTCACGTCTGATATTATTGATCACCTGCCTGTTTTGCTAACAACAATTAAAAAAATATTTTACATATTTATAAACCTGAACGTCAAGAGCGCACATTAATTTCCCATTAGTAAAACGGAGTCTATTAGCTGCCAYGTTTCAGTCAGAGGAAAGGGAGCGAATGAGCAATTGCAGTAACTCCCGACAGGAAGACAATAATTGTGCATAAAAGCCCTCTTATCGGGCAGGGTATGGGGACACCTTATCTGGATCCCTTTGTGCAGCAATGAAGTTTAAGAGACTTCACCGGGGAAATTATGGGGCAGGAATCTCTGGAAGCACGCAGGGGTCCTGCCCGTGCYGGGGGATGGGACGACCGGCCAACGCCTGCTCAGTCTAACACAAACATGAACAGCTCTGAAACCCTCTTAGCTACAGGCTACCTTGAATTTTCATGACTGCTCTGAAACACTCCATGAAAACACCTGTCCTTAGTTTGCCTAACTATTTAGTTTTGATATAATTTTAACTTCCCAAGAAAAAAAGGCAAGACATGATGCAAGAGCAGGTTGGTTCTAGATGGACTAGACGATCTCCAGAGGTCCCTTCCAACCTCAACCGTTCTGTGATTCTGTTCTAATACGTTTGTACAGAGACTTACAAAGTAACTACAAATAATGAGCGATATTAAAGTATATGCTTGTCAACTGTGTTCATAGTCTACTCAATCCAGTAAACCTAAATTAACACTAAATGCCTATTATTCATTCAAGGTGAAAAAAACAGACTGGTTACACAGATCAACTCATTATAAAGCCATCTATCACTTTTTATTTGCAAACAAATTAGGTGTCCAGCAATTTATCATTTCCTGAATTAGACTTATCAGCTAAAGTACATATAATTAAACTGCTATTGAGCTCCCCGCAAGCAGGCCTTGCCTACCTGACGTGCCGACAACTGGAACCCAAAYGGACCAAGCCATTTCAAACAGTCAYGCAGTGCTTTCACGACTTCGTATCTCAAACACAGGTATCGGCTTAATTTCAACAGTATTTGAATAATTACACCTTTAAAAAAGTGTAGAAGTGAGTGGCCTCCAGATACTCCATGGCAAACAAACTTAGAAACCGCTCTTGACGTGCTAAAAACACTGGGAGCAGAAGGACTGATGGCTGCAAATGGCAGCCTGTACAGCRTGCCGATTCTCCAAGGGGAAAAAGGCAGCGCAGTTAAGAGTAGGAATCTCTTATTTGGTACCTGCCATGACAGAAGTCACAGTTTGCTTCTGATTCTTTTGACCCCAAACGTACAAAACTTCTGGCATGGAGAAGCTGAGCAGAGAGAGCAACCCACCAGACCCGAGGGAGCAGGAGCAGTCATCTCCTGCTATGAAACTTCCCAAGCTAGTCAATGCGTTTCCTAGCCCGTAGAAGGCTCAGCCACTACCTAAAGGTGGTTCATATACTGTACAACGATTCACATGATTCATTCTGAATATATATTCATAATTTCATAACTCATAAAAAATTCTCTTTGCAATTGTGAAAACTTGGTCTAGATTGCATTAATAATATATGCTTACACATGCCACTACTCTCATTAAAACAAATAACACAATTCACTTGAGAAAAGTAAAACCACTGGCTGAAYTGGTATTAAAGATTCTTTTATGTCATAAAATCGAAAACAACGTTACCTATCGTAATATGAACTTACTTTATGTTGTAAAGAGGTAACCTGTAATATCACATCTTGTCTGTCTAATTGCTAGCATCTTAACATTTTCTCCAAGAATCATTCCCAATTAAGTCAATAGGTGCAAGAACAGTACAGACCCCTGATATCAGGAGTTTGCAAGCAGAGCTGGTGGGGAAGAAAAAAAAAAGAACTAAAAAAGGGTATGTAGCACTAGCTCCACCTGAATGCAAATCATTTCGCTAATATAAATGAATTAGACCTGTACCTGCAAAGATACTTGTGTATGTCTAGATTAATTTCCATGTATTGGTTTTGACCATTTATTTTGTGGACCTGCCCATTTTTCAAACCAATTCTCTGAGCCATACTGTTGCAGCTGATCAGTGAAGCGATGCTCCTGACTGCTGCAAGCCGGCTGAACCACCTCGAATCCTCCACATTTCCGACATCAGTGAGCTACCTGGACGTGCAGTGTCATTTCTAACTGTCCTCAACCAAACAGTTCTAATGCCATGACCTTCCCTGTTGAGTCACAGTTTACCAGCACTAGATATACTTTTGACATCTAACACTGCTCCCTCATTTTCCCTTCCTTCTTATTTCTTCAGAGCAGTCTATTTTAAACAGACTGCTATCTGTTTAAATAACTAAGCCATCAAAAAGAATGGTCACTAAATTTTGCATTAAAAAATGTGAATCATTCAAAAATCAATTCTGATTTCTGTTTATATAAGTCAAATGAAAATGCAGTAAATTTAATAAACAAACATTGATCTATGAATTTTCATATATAGTTTCATAGCTTGTGCAATTTATTTTTGGACTCATTACCAAGATTTAGATATTTTGCAAGTAATTGGCCTATCTTTACAAGTTTCTAAAAAGGCTGCGGCCTGCCTACATGATAGATTGCGTAACAGTTTTAAAAATTCCAAAATATTTAAATCCAGATTCATTTAGATGCTTAATCAAGGGACCATCATAAAAAATAAGTTGTTTGCAAACCCAGTCTTTATAGATACCTCAGAAAAGTCTCCTTGCTAGCAGCAACCATCAACAGTACACTTTCAGGAAAAAATTTAAGCCCCATAAGCTCTCATTTTCCTGTTCTGAAGACTAACAAAATGAGYGATCTTCTGCTAACACGATCCACCTCTATTACCATCCTTTATATTCTTTTTTAATGTATCAAAATAGGAAATGAAAGCTCATATTCAATTTTAAAAGTCTCTTTGGGGCTAGATTATTTAACAAAAATAGAACAAATTAACAGAAAATCTGAACTATGTATAAAAATCTCTGATAAATAAATAAATAATGCATATGTAATCTACTGCACTGCCAAGAATATTTAATGCCACTTTTGATACTAACATCTTTTGCAGAGAGATTTAACATTTTAATTACAAATCAATTCAATAAAACCATTGTACGGAGGTTCTTCTCCTTAAAGCAAAGGTTACTGACAGGCCAAGGAACCAGCAGAATAAAACAAGTTTCACGAGTTAGGAAAGGAGCATGCACGCCGAACGTACTGCTGAACTCAAAGCAGAACCTTCGCGAGGTCATTAATCACGCCGGTGTTTAACATTCCCATCAGAGAAGCACTCGAGAGGCCCCCAATCAGGGTAAGAGGCGCACCGCTGGCTCCGCACCAACGCAAGGAGCAGCCTGTCTGCACACCGAGTCCCAACGGGAATCCGGGGCCACGCRCCGCATCCCGCCTTGCGACTTCTGAACGGCCACGACTGCAAAGAGCGCGCGCCGCCGAAGGGCCAAAACCTGCGCCGACGGCTCTGCCGGTGACTTCCGAGTCACAACAGAGCGGACTGCGCTGCTCTGAACATGCAACGGCTCCTCAGCATCGGAGAGAAATAAAGTCTGATTTTTAGCTGTAAACATAGCAAATAAGACTCTAAATAGATGTGCACAAATAAATACTATTTATTCAACGGTGATTTCAGTGTTAAACCTCATGCAGAGCCCAGAAAATTCCCAAGCAGTTAGCAGGCCTTGCTGAACTGAGCTCTGAAACTGTACAAAGAGCCTGAAGAGCAGATTTTCCCAATGGATATTGGCAGCGATTCATGAACTCAGAAAAACTGAGTTTGATTCTTAGATCGCAGAACAGAATACAAACGTGCAGAATTTATTATTTTTCAGGAAGCAAACTATATTCCATTTTCTGTTCTACATTCATTTTTTATAATCATTTTTGGAACGTAACCAAGAGTAAGACCGACCAAAGTAGCACTTCACCTCTTACAGAAAGTTACTCCTTATTCCAGCACACTTCTACCCTGCCAGTACTGGATGAGCGAGTGCCCCACATAAACCACCAACTCAACACTGCCATGAAAAAGGCAGAAGCAATCCTAGGATGCAGCAGGTGAGATATTGCCATATAGGCAGCAAAGTATTAATGCAACCATGCAGCACAATGATGATACATCATCTGGAATTGTACAAACAAGGCTGATCTTCCACGTAAAAGGTTGCCCATCGGGATGAGAGAACAAGATCCTACGTCGGAAGAGACTAAAAGAGCTTCGCGGCGTATCCCAGCAAAACAAAGGGAAGCTGCAGATAAACTGCAGGCGAGGAGCAGCCACCGGAGAAGGAAAGGAACTCTTTAAGCTGAACAATGACACTAACACAGGGACAAAACAGATCTAAACTAAACAGAAATTAGTTTAGACTATTTAAAGGTATCCGACAACCCTGAAGAGACTGAGGATGTGGAACATCCTTCCAGGACATCCCCCCCTGACTCGACGGGGCAGAAGGGAGATGCTGCGAGGGCAAAAATCCTAACGGGGTTTAAAATGAAACGYGATAGATTTATGAATGGGAGTTATATGATCCCGGCCAGAAACCCGCGGCAGTTTCTTCCAGCCTTTTTGTTCGCACAAATCAGCAGCTGGTTCGCTATTGGCCAAACCCTGGATTCACTCTGCAGGTCAGTAAATCAGCGGCGCGCGGGAAAGGCGAGCTCGGCACAGATTTAAGGGAGACGAGCGCTTTTCCAGGCCCGGAGGCAGAAGAAGAGATGCTCTGCATTAACCCGTAGCTGCTTGTGCACCCGGTTGGGTGGTTCATCTGCGCTGCGTGACCGGTCCCTCCTGCCGGTGCTACACAAGATGTGATCTCCCGTTTCGGCGCTCCCGCTACCTGGGTGGCTTCTGACCAGACAGGAGAGACTGCTGGAGATGCAACACTGTAGAGTATTTTTCTGCTATTAAAAAGAAGAGTATGAGCTCCATTTTGCAGGAAACTGGCAAGCTGGACGACTCCTACCACATTTACTTGACTCTAAATAATTGTAGGTTAAAAAACTTAAATCGATTTAGTATTTCATAGATATCTTTTTACCTAATATACTCAGGATGGCAAATTCAATTTGATGAGGTGGCATTAATGCCCATTTCATTTAGTATTATACAGGTCATCTCCAAATAGGAAGAGCACCATGTGGTAAAAGGTTGTATTTAGCATGTCTCAGTCACTGGAGGTTGTTTTGTATCTCAAAGAACCTTTGTAACTGCCTCAAAATAAGAGATGATTGATTTACAAAGTACCAAATTTCAAATTTCATATTCTAGGACTAAACATCAAATAATTGGACAAAGCTGTCCCCCTGTCTGACCCACCACAATCAAGCCCCTTTCAAGGTTGACTGCCTGCATAAGAAATATGTGCATAATTTCATTTTGTCTCCTGTCCAACATCCAATGTTAGAAGTTAATTAAATTGCTTGTCCATTGTATTCATCCACTTACAAAGTTAATGATATTCTGTTCCTGAATTAAAGAGAATTTTATAAAGCCTGCACTATGGAACCTGGCATGCTGTACAYCGAGGAGCTGAACTCTGTCAGGGCTCCTGATTGCAGCTCTCCTAATTAGGAAACAAAATGAATGTTTCTGTGTCTGCCAATGCAGAGGACAAGTCACTCCAACAGTGAGGCTAAATGCTTTGTACAATAGCAACTTCATAATATCTCATGTTTGACTATAATAAATTCTGCAGGATTAATAAACCTGTTAAATTTTTAAATTACCATAACAAAGATGAGCTACAGTGTAACAAGACAGCCTTAAAAAAGGGACACAGGTTTGAGGGAGAGAACAGCTTCTGCAAGGGCATCAACCTTGAGGACACTGAAATCACCAGATTCTTGTTCTTTCATGAGATGAGGAAGGAAATCATAATGCTATTGCAATCTGCTAGAGCCAGCTAAGAAGCCAAGATTAATAATTTAAACTATACCAGTTTTGTGGTTCTGGCCTAGATACAAAGATTTGGTATCCGTGCAACCGCCTTCTTAAACAACCTTACAATCAGAAGCGTGAGGCAGTTGCAAATCAAGTATCTGTAATGGCAAACTTCTAAAATCCAGAAAACCAGCCGATAACAGCCCTGAAGCTGCCATATGATTAAAAAGCTAGAATTCAGCATAAAGCCTGCATGTGGTCCAGTGGGAACCATCAGAATAGTGCCCTGCGCATAAGCCCTATTTTAAGATTTTTCTTTTCCATAACGASTGAAAAGCAACCTTCCATGCTCTGTATCACCGGAGTCACGGTCTATCTTAAACCAGCATCTGTAAGTGTTTCTACCCGGTGTCTCCGAGACCACGTCCGGGCTGCAGCYGGGAGGAGGACCCCGACATGCATGGACGTGCCAAGGGCCCTGGTGGTCAGCCTAGCTCAGGCAGCCGCGCACTGGTGGCAGGAGCTCCAGCCCAGCCTCTGCCGGCGGGACCAGGGTCTTGGTCCTGTTCTCGGGAGATTATCCCATGCTGAGGTCTAGATCACATGCACGGTGGCCCCTGGTAGCCATACCGGCTACAAGTATGGCACGGCTTCCAGTGCTTTTTTGCATCACTATACGTATGTATTGAACAGCAAACGCAGTGAATCACCCGTGTGTTTGAAAAAGAGAATCTCTACTGACTTTCACCTGACTAAATACAACATATTTTACCTTAAAAAAAAAAAGAARGAAAAAAATCTCTCCCCAACTTTTTCTTTAACTTTTATCAAATGCTGTTAATACAGAGTTGGTATTATAAATTAAAAGCGTTCCTTCGCTGCCATTCTGAGCAGAACGACCTGATTCAGTACAAAGACTCTTCACTGTCTCATTCCTTACATCGCCGTTTCACCATGGGACAAAGCAGCCTATCCTAAGTTTTCAAATCATTATTAGGAATCTGGATCTCCTACTACCTAACAGACTTCATTTCAYTGAAATCAAGGACAGCAGTATGATTTATGTGATTAATATACTTTGTACTAGTTGCTGTATTGAYACCATAACGGTTTAATGACATCGAGCAAAGCAGCAATAATATATTGATATAAATTTATTCAGTTGAAGTTCATTAAATTACTGAAATTTTAGGAGAATCCTAAAACAATATGATGTATGCAAACTAAAATAAGGGCATAACTGAAAATATACATCCAGCMTATTTGATTTATTGAACATACAAAAACTTCAGATTACTGAAAATAAAATTGTTTTCCTGGAATTATTTACCAATTAGTATGTAAAAATATCAAAATGCCTGCTCCACTCTTGCATTTCTTCATGTACATTTAGGAGCAATACTTTGTGATAATTTATTTTWAAAAATGCTTAGCATTTCCTTCAAGCAGTCTTGTTTCCAAAATAAGGCTGCATTTACCTATTCAAAAGGTATCTATCTTTTGCAAATTGAAACTCATTAAATAGTATTGACAATTCAATAAGGATATAAAGATGTAAAGCTTTTAATTATGAAATAAACTAAATTATACTCTTCTAATCTAAATACTCAGTAAAGTCTCTTGATAATTAAATCATGTAGACATCCTGCATTGTTATTAAAATCTCTTCAAAAAGTGCATGTAAGTTTGAGTATGCGCATATATAATACGTATTATTTATATTCCTACCTTTCAGAACTTTTCAATTTCAATTAAAACTCTGTAATTTTTATTGGGAATCATATTACATGCATGATAGATATAAGTTAATTAAAGCACAATCAATTCCAAGAGATGGCCAACAATGAACCTAAACAGTTTACAAATTGCCTACTGTCATTCATCTGGAGCACTCAGTGTCTGTGGACAATTACTGAAAAGCTTTAATCGATTTTTGAAATTTCAATAATGTGGTATATTTTGTATGCTATAACTACTCTGCTTATACTAAGATTTTTTAGAATTAAAGTAACTGGTGGGAGCACCAGTGCTAACTCCTGGCAGGTTTGAGGTTCAAATGCAGTATAAYGCTCCTCGGATTTGCTCCCGAGCCACTGAACGCTGCAGTTGATGCAGATCAGACGTATTACCTTTATTTTACAGATCATCCTTGATCGTCCCTTTAYGGGGAACGAATTTCATGAAGGGCTCTGCAGGACGGGTGCAACGTGGGTGCGAGTCTAACGAGTTTGGCACGTAACCCACGACATTTGGTTTTGGCTGTCCTTTCAGGCCGTGTGATCGGAACCACCCTTCCCTGAGCGAAGCTGGTCTGATTTGATTCAAACCACCCTAGTCAAAGGTGGAAGATGAATGCATTGAGTCATCCTTAAAAGCATTATTCTATTATCACAACCATTTCTAAACGACAACATAAAGATACGTAGCAAATGACACACAAAAAGCAGCAACTGCTGTGCTTGTCTGAATAAAGACAAAATCATTGTTTCTTAAATTAYATAGCCCAAAATAGCCATCTCTACATCTCAAATTGTACAAATACCTGCATTTATGTAGTATCCTGCTTGGAGCGAATCATCTTTTCAAAGGAGCTTTTTCCTGGTTAATTACAATTCAAAACATATTTAGCACACTTACATGAAATTCATTATAGACAGGATTATGTTATGTGTAGCTTCCATTGCTCTGATGTCAGACAGGAACATTTTTCTTTTTAAATTCTGGTAAGCCACAGAGGAAACCGAGTTACCCAAGAAAAAACTAGAACCTGGCACCCTCTGACTGGCTGGTAACACAGACAGCAAACAGCAGGACTCAGTAAAACTCTTTTGACTCAATGTCCTAAAAAGTTTGAATAAAGGGAGATGTGCCAGGGCCTGCCCAATTGCTTCTTCCTTGCTTTAAAATTGGGAGATTTGACAAATTTCACAGAACTCTAATGAGAACGGCAAAGACTTAG
Organism: Apteryx rowi; assembly: GCF_003343035.1. Lineage (NCBI taxonomy): Eukaryota > Metazoa > Chordata > Aves > Apterygiformes > Apterygidae > Apteryx > Apteryx rowi. Next base: position 351,274 of record NW_020448641.1, read on the forward strand.
TCTCCAGCAAAGGTTTCTTCTCAGCATGGAAGTCCTGAAGACGTTACCTTATTGCTCATACAAAAATGCCAGCAATGCAGCTAAACGAGGCAAGACATTTGCCGATGTTCTGCCCCTACCAGGCAGTCCATTTTGCGAGGCTAACCACGTATCAGACAGACCTCAGGTGAGCAGTCAGAAGAAAGAAAACGCTGGCTCGCACCTTCTGCTCCACTTAGGACTGGTGAGAGCATGGAGATGAACACTGCATCAGAAGGAATGGGCCTTAGTTGGCCAACTCCCTGGGTATGCCAGCTTGTCTGGAGCACAGCGTGGTAGGAGGAAACTGGACGGATGCCCTCCTGTCCACTGGAAGAGTTCACTTTACAAAGAAAACAACACAAACGGTTTTGGGAGAAACTTAACTTTAACAACAACAAGAAAAGAAATACAGTTGCCAAATCTTATCTTGCTTGGATCTGCAATTCATCAGTTCTACTACCACCTTACCTTTCAAAGTCTCAGATGAATATCCAACTACTCAACCGGCTCAAAGGAATTCATGACATTGTGCTAAAAACAACAATACAATTATGCTCAAAGGCTTACTATACTTTTTTTCTACAAAGGCAGCACTTGAATGCCCATACCTGACTTTTTAAAAATAAAATAAAAACAAAACCAGGACAAAAACACCAGATGAAACTCTCTACAGGGCAGACTATGGAAAGTCAGATCAGACTAATGACAAAAGTCATCTGAAGTGTTTCCACTGCCTTGTTCATGTCCTGCTTTTAGCCTTGCTGCCATCATCAACATCTGACCATCATTTTCTAACTTCGAGTATGTGGTAAAGAAGCAGTATATTTAAGCATTTCAAGAAAAGCATAGCATCATAAGACATTTTGTGAAGTTGCTCCACTAGAATAGAAAGACGACTGTAGAAACAAAGCTCATGGCTCTGCAACGTGTTTTTTGATCACATGAAATTTGCTTAAATACAGTATGAGAGATTAGAACTAAAAGCCTCCAAACCGGCAGCTGAGGCCCAACTTTACTGTAATTTTCACTGGAACTAATTTAGGGCGTGGGTACGATCAGTATGATGCGAATGCTTTTGAATGGAACTGCTGTTAGGGATGCCACGGCACTTAGTGGGCACCATGGACGAGGAGATGGCCTTAACAACCACTCAAAAGACCAAGGCATCTATTCAGCCGATCCAGAGTTACAGCAAGGCTCCAGAATCATGCTTTGCTGCTGCAATATCATAAATTGTATTGTTTTTACAACTGAATTTGAAAACAGAACAGGAATATACTTTCCCACAGAAAACAGCAACACCTGAATGAAAGACCCTAGAAAACTCAAAAAACACATTCTTTCAAAGAAGGGAAAAATATCCAAGAGTGAGTTTTACTGTTAGCCACCTATAGGTGAATGTTTTTTCCTACGGGTTCTCATACTTGAATTCAAGAGGAGCCATCATCCAAAAGGAATGTTGTAGTAAAAGTGAGAAAGAGAACCTCTATTGATAAAATAAGTTGGATTTTTTCTTAAACTGAGAAGACAAAAATAGTCTGTATAAATCAAACAAGTTGTCTATTTATGTCAGTTTTATGATGGACATTAATCTTAGTTTCTAGACAGAACTGCTGTCTGATGTAACCAGCCTTATTGACTTAATGTGAAGAAATTTATATTAGTCTAGGAAGCTGTGATGAATGCAGTCTTAAAGTTCAATGATTCAAACACTCTAGTAACCTCAAACATTGACCCAAGTAGACAGCAACTTAAATCTTAATCCTGGAACAGAGGTTTATGCTTCATTCATATTTTGCTGCTAAGAAATTTTGAAATATTTTATTTTACATGCATATTCTCTCTATATTCTCTCTATATAGTATATATAGTTTTCACATAGAGAGATGTCTGTGAGGAAAGATCCAAAGTACATGCCTTTAATCATAATGTGTATTGCCTCCCAGAATTAAAGTTTAAAAATGTTATTAAAAGATTCAGAAGCAAATCTGACGCAAGTTTCTTTTTCTATCTTTAAGTTTCTCTGCAGTTAAAAATCAAAAAAGAACATGTTGAAACTTGTATTCTTGGCCATGGAATCCTGTTCTGCCTTCTTAAATGTTAGCACAGGTAGTAGACTATTGCAAAACATGTCACCAATTGAAGATCTGGGAATCTAGCACAATAGAAATAACTTATAATACGTTCTTCAGGCAATCAAACTATGTTTAATTGCGCTCAGGACAAATCTGTGCAAAAAAACCSACCTCCTTTAGTGCTAGACATAATTTGTGATCCAGTCAAGGTGTAGATATACCATCCGCAAATCCTCTCTCACGTTGGAAGGAACATATTTTTTGTACGTTCTATCATTCCTAGGTCATTTTGGCTAGAGAAAATTTATTTTAAGTTTTACCACTCTCTGAAATCTCTTTTTGTAGGATATTGAGGTCTGTCAGAAGTTATTCCTGGACAGAGACCTAAATACTTTGCTTTGTATTACCATCTGGAAATCTCTTATTTATTGCCTTGGGAACACTTTACTTTTGATGCTAGTTTCATCTCGTACTGGCTTGAAGAAAGCCCAGATGTTAGAGGTCCACCAGCTCAAGCGAGGTGACACAGGCAGTACAGGCATTGCTTGTCCAGAGGAACAGAAGGAGTTTTCCCAAGAAGTTAGTTTACTGTGTTGGGGAGAGTCAGGGTTTATACAGCACTAACCTTTTTTATGCTTTTATAACTTTTATACAGCACTAACATATTATTACCAGCTACAAACATCYGAGTGCAGACATTGAAAAATGTGTATTTAATTGTGAAGTTACATATAATGTTAGAAAAGATCCATGAAGAAAATACAGATGCTGCCAAATACGGAGGGTATACTTTTACTGAAGCTGATAGTGAGAAAKATGCTAAAAGAGCAATAACGTATGAACATCAGAGGAAACCAAAGAAAGATTCCTATGATTAAAAGAATGTTTATGACCATAAAAGGGGCTAATTGCACAGATTTCTTGCTCCATACTACACAAGGTGGAAGAGCTCTAAATTTAGTGGACTTTTTCCAAGATGCAACACACTAAAATGCTAATTCTTAATAATTCTAAAGAAAATTCGAGCAGAAGCCAAAGAGAAGTATGCGTTGTTCACCAACATATGACTTCAGAAGCAGCAAATGACAAACAACATCCATCCTGGAAGCAGTACTAGTATTTAGCCCCAGAACTGCCAGAACAGGGCCAAAACAGGTGCTCATTTGAGGGAGGGCAGGGAGGGCTTGCATGAAAACTTCAGGAACACATTTTCTGGAAGTATGACTTTTTTCTGACATTAACCTTTTATCAGAAAGCCAAAGACGAAACTTAACATAAAAATCTTCTTTTTAAACAGCACAGAGTAAAGCCTTGAAATTTAACATCAAATTATTAATTCCATTGCCACAAAACACCCTTTGTAGTGACTCCCCAGACTCTACAAAAACACATAAACAGTGCTGACAGATAAAAAAAGTAATATGCGCAATCATAATCACTAGAAAATTCGAGAGAAATTATTTTTAAGGATTTTACAGACGTCAGATCCTGCAACACATCCCGGCATTTCAGTTAAGACCTTCTTGGCCTTCAAGTGTTTTAAGGAAGGCAGGAAGCTGCAGGCGACCCCGTTTCCTTGCGTTTACTCTGTGTTAAGCGGATGAGCCGCCCGTTTAGATGCATCCTGGCTAAGCGAGCGGGGTCCTGCTCCCTGCCGCGCTGCCGCCGCTCGGACCCCTCGCAGGGCAGCAGGGCAGAAAATCACCGGCCAYAGCCGAGTGTTGCATCGGGCAGCAAAGCAGCTGGCTTCTGCAGGAGGCTGAGAAATGCTCAGTTCCAGACCCGGGGGCTGCAGAGTTACTAGGCGCCACCCAGAACCACCGTAGTTGGCATCCTTGCATTTTCTGAAGACTGGAAGATGCACTGCTGCATCAGTTCTCAGAGTTTATATTTATTGTTTTGTAATCATGCAACCTAGGAATTGCAACAGCATTTAATTCTGCATGTTTTTTCACAGTCGCAGGCATAGAACATAAGGGGCTCTCTTACTAGTTACTACTGCCTTAGTTACTGTCTATCGAATACAAATTTATCTAGTCAAGCAGCAAATCTTCCTTGAGCAAATGGAAAGTAATGCAACTAGGGTAAGGGAAGAAAAGAATACACCCTTCAAATTTGAAAGTTTATATCATGTTATATGGGTTATGACAGCTTGAAGGAAAATCTGCACATAGGCTCCTCAAAACAGAAACAGCAGTTTTCACAAATGGATTTTTCTAGGAGATGCCCACCAGCCTTTCTCCTACAAGTAACTGTTTGCACTCCTGTTCGGACAGCTGCGGAGACAGAGCTTCACGGGGCACACGTGGCACAGGCTCAACCTGTACTTTGCAAGGTCAACGGTCCCTCTTCTATTCCTCTTTTGGTTCTTTCGGACCATTTAGGGAAGTAGATTCAACAGGCAAACTTTACTCCTAAATATGTCAAAAATGTACAACAGTAAGGAACATTCCTTTAAATAAAATCAGCAGGTAATTTAATTGCAGCAAAACCAGTTTAGCTTTTGGCATATCACTGATTTAATGCTGCTGCCAACTGATAGATCGTAAGCATGCGATTATTAAACATTACAATAAAATTAAAATCCTTTAATCCTAACTGTGCTGAGAGCTATGCTCTGTTTTACTTTCTGAAACAAACCAAATTACACAAAAGACCATAATTAAAACAAGCCCTTAATGTCCTATGACTTACTTAAATTCAAAATTGGGGATTCACGACATGCATGCCTTCTTATATATGGCAAATAAAATACCTGAAAGACTTTTAGCTGTACGAATACCAGATGTTCGATTTGTCAGAGGAACTGCAGTTAGACAGCCGCCCTCCACCCTCCACCGTTTAAGCTTAAGAGACAGTTAATTAGTCAATTAGCTTATAGAATACATGCAAACAGCAAAAAACCCATTCTATAACATTAGGAGGATTCAAAAAATGGATGCACGCTGAAATTCATCTAAGGCAACATAATGCATCAAACACCAATYTACAGGGGGCCTTAGTGAAAAGTTTGTGTATGGAAATAAGAACGTTACAAGTCAAAAGCAAGGAGGCAACCCAGTTTAATCCGATTGTGCTGGGGTTGAGGCAACATATTAATCAAGTGGACAAAACAATTCTATTAATGAAATTCAAAAGGTACAGCGCTACAATCAATCTTTTACTGTACTGCAAATGATAAAACAAGCATCCAGAAGGGTTATGCTAATTACATGTTTCGAGTCAAATGAACCCGTTCCGTGCTTTATCTTGTTTAGACAAACGGAGCATTCCTGCCATTTCACTGCATTTCAGAGGTCCCCGCCTGGGCAGCAACCGCGTGCCACGTTCGCACGGGCAGCCGAGCACCCCATGCGCACTATAGTATTGAAAGCCGTAATATTTATAAATAAAAACTGAGACCTACATTAGCAGCCAAAAAGGACAACAAAACGATCAAAGAACAAGGATGTGCGCAAAACGGGGACTAAAAGAACCCAACTCTAAAACCTTCCCATGCAGAAACAAGCAGAAGATCTTTTCTGATGAAATATGATAAAAATCTTAAACATTTCTTTAGCTTTAGCTTTTTTTTTTAATTAAATACACAAATGTCATTGTTACGTATTTCAGAATCCTAAAGCCATGCCTTTTTGTATCTATCGATAGACGATATTTTTACTCCAAATATTTTCCTTTTTTAAATGCAAACAACGATAAGTAGTTAGAAAATTCAGTCTCTCATGTTGAATCATCTTCGTTACTTTTACGGGACAGTCCCTTTCTTATGCAAGAGGAACGATATTGTAGGAAAGTTATGCTAATAAACCCACAGCTGCTATTGACTTCAATGGATTTCCTCAGGAATTTACATATTTACCAATAGAATACAATGTAATACTTGAAAGTCAATGGACTGTTGTCTGGCCCTATATTCTCTTAAATGAGAAAATGTCAATTCTGGGGAAGGAGATGCCCTATTTTATTTATATTGTAATTTATATTTATTTATATTGTAATAACTGGAATTATTCTGACTCATCTAATATATCCTATTTAGTCTTCCCTGATAAAACTAAAATGTAAGGCATACAGGAAAAAACTAGCCTACTAGTTCAAGAAAGCAAAAAATATTTACTTGCTACTTATGAAAACACAACACCGATTCTGTATCATTTAACATCCATATTTAATTTTGACATTTTAACAGTAAATTCTAAAGCTACTTTTTTCCTAATGACATTTCAAACAATTAGACAAATCAAACACCCCGATATGAAAATTTTGATCTTAAATTATCCCATATATTTCTTGAAGTTTTCAAGTACACTGAATCTAAGATCAGTGATATTTTTAGGTTATAGATTTTTATAAGGATTAGTCTTTGTTTTTACTATTACACGCTGTGTTTTTATTATTACATAGTGCATAATCTTCCACATGCACTTATGTCAACTTGCTTTAAATTAACTTTAATTCAGGTTTACCAAAGAAGAAAATCAGACTGTAACTAAATGAGGTCAAGGACTTTGGAAGACCTCATTTAATCCCTCAATACTTAGATCTTTTTATGAAGTCCATATGCTCATGATGAGCAGAGCAAACGGGTGCAAGTATGTATGGGAGATTAAATAACTCTGTTTAGTATTACTCAGAAATAAGAAACAATAACTAATATTTGTAAAAAGTTGCACCTAAAATATTTCACTCAGTCTTATGTTAAATGTACTTAGCAAAAAGGTCAGAGCTCCTGAATTTGCTAGATAAATAAATGTTGGTGAGGTGGATGAATCACTGGAGAATTGGTGCATGGCAGCGAATGAATAACCTGCAAATGCTTCCCAAACCCCATTATTTCCCTTTTTCCAGTAGGCCAAAGATTCATGTCCCTGCATGCCGCCAGTTCATTACGGAGAAATATCATTCCTCTTCTGGCACTCTCCGGACGGCCTCTCAGCCCCACGAGAACCCTTTAATGTTTAATTCCCCATCATCTGCTCCAGTGAACAGCTTAATCTCTGCTTGTATGATCAATACTATATCAGTGTAAATTAAAATGACAATTTTAAAGTAATTAAGCCTGTTAATGCTCGATTCAAATGTCATTATTTGCACAAGGGATTGAGGAGAAATTACATCGTGTCCAGGGTGACAGGAAAATGTTTGAGCCTTCTCAATCCTGTTGCTGCTGTGCCACTGGAGGCTTTAGCAAAGCAGATTAACTTCTAGCTCCCACTGCCAGGATACCTATCCAATTTCAAAGGAGGATAACGCAATTTGATAAATTTAATTCCAGCTACAAACTCAATTATTGTGATAATGGATGAAAACTGGGAGGAGACACTAAACAAGACCCACATAAAAAATACACTTAACTTCAGAATGAGATACAACAGTAATTGTTTTATTTGATTTGCTCTATCCCTTTTGAAAACCCTTTAAATAATTGTGATTGTTAGAAGAATAGCCAGCATTTATTAAATAGCATCAGCTCGAAGATCAAAGTGGCTGCAGTTTAAAGGATTTTGGTCACAATGGAAATGTTTGCTATCCTTTGCTTGTACAGCTACATTTATTAGACAAGTAAAATTACATCATTACAGTATTGGATCTCATAAATAGATCTATAAAACTCAACTACGCTCAGATGAAATCTCAGCCCATTCTGCGTGCTGGCCTTTCTAGACCCTGCCATGACAGCCTGTAGTCATTTATTATTTCAGGGGAAGATTTTAATAATAGAAAACCTTAAACTTTATGAGACAGCTATAGGATCCGGTTTGTATTTCAAATCCGACTAGTTGAAAACGCAGCTGTATTATCTTTATTTGAGCTCATCTATAGGACTCCAGGGTACAGAAAAACAAGGCAATTTAGGCAGGATACCGAAGGAACTACCAGTATTTGATGTTTTGAAGTACATATCAAAAGTGAAGCACCAAATGTCAKAGATTTAATTCAACAGTCGCATGACAGTGAAAAACCACCTTTTGCAAAGCGAGCTCAAGGAGTAGCAAATTCCTGCTGAAAGAGGTACAGACAGCTCAAAGTGAATCCCTACTGTGTTCTTATTGAGAGGGTCAATCAGCRTTCCTGTCACTGAATATTGTTTTCATAAATTCAGTTTATCTGACCGTTTGCATTTCCTGAAGTTCTCTGAAATAATGATATTGAATTTTTATTAGTGCACATGAAACATTTTTGGCATGCACTTCTTTGAATAWTGAATGATATACATTAAAGTGCCTTACAGGTCTAATAACTTGCATGAGATCTGTGTAGGCCTGTCTTATTAACTTTTAGTTTAAATTACAGCAGGATTCATCAATCAGTGCTTCTAAAAAGCAGTCTGCAGATTGCCACAGACACTGAAGAAAAACATATCTCAGAACAATTAAAATATCTATTGCATCTCAGGTATTGCATCATAAAATCTATCAAATCACACATTTTCCAAGATGGATTGCCAAAAGAAGAAATGTAAAAGGGTAACCAAAGCCTATTCACAACAGCAAAGAAAGTAAAAAGAAAGTATAAATAGAACTAAACAACTAAACCTTTATTTAAAGTTTAACTTCTTATTCTAAAAATATTAATTAACTTTAGCCCAAACAGAATTTTGGAGTGAAGATTAAGGAAAGTCATATACAGTAGGCTTGATACTTCATTGCCAACTCTTTTAACACTAGAAATGATAGTAAGACAAAGGTCAAATCAAAGTCCTAACTTCCCTCCAACATTAACTAAAAATAGCATTCTCCTGAAAACAGCAACAGATTTGAAATTCAGAGCACAATGTTCAGCAGTGGGGGACTGCACTCAAAAAGGTAGTTTTATTTTTAAATTTGGAAACATACAAAATATTACTATGAGTTAATTACATTTAGATCTTACAATTACAAAAATTTTAAATTATTAAGCAGTTCTAGACACTAAATCAAAACAGAGCTGACCATGACTATCTTTACAAAATGAACAGAAGGTGCATCAGGTTAGTGAAGCCACCGTTACTCTGGGATWTTCCCTTGTGTTTTCACACAATGCTTTATTCCTGCATTTTCCATTGCAGTTTTAGCAACAGGCACAAAGATCTAACTGTTTCATAGTGTACAATAAGCATATGTATGTTAGAGATTACTTTTTCCAAGAAACATTAAAGAGGTTATCAAACCAAAATTCATTATGTTTTTTTAAATTTAATTGGGAAATATGAAGTGGCCCTGTTCTTGCAGCACCTCAGTTATCACTGTTGACAGTTTTACACAGTGTACACTAACATATTAAAATATTTCCTCCTGTTAAGCAGTGCCAAAAAAGAATTTTGGTATAAGCGCTGACTAGATAATACTACATATATCCTAGAACTAATTGAATTAATAGCATATATAATCAAAAAAAGTAACATGATAGAGTTGAATACGATTGATTTAAAATAGATGTTTTTCTCACGTTTCCCTGCATTCATAGAAAAAGAGAGAGAGAACAGCCTCCTTTTCGCTGGCCAAGCGCTAGAAAGCCGTTCCGGCAGGGCACCGATGACAGCAGCTATCTAACCGGACCTGTCACCCCATGAAATCCTTCCTTGCTGGCTGCTAGAGAAAAAACTGCGTATCGCCAAACTTTCAAATTAGCGTCTGAACAGATTATTAGAATACTTTCCTAAAACCTTTGTACACTTAATTACAGCTTTTCTGTTCTGTATTATTAATAGGGCATGTTAATGGACATCAGACCATATGGAACAACAAATTAATTGTTTCCCTACGTACAATAGCTCTATTTATCACGYGTGTGTTGACCTGTGTTTGCTTAACAGAGCTTATTAATTACCAATGATCCTGGTGCTTTAACATTAAAGAAAGCACCAGTAAAATTTACTGCAGACAGACAGATTCATTCAGAACTGTCAAAAGTATCTTTACTGTGGAAGTTAGGTAAGTGTTCAACTTCATTTTGCTTTTAAAATTTCATTTGATAAAGGTTTTTAGAGATAACATTTGTTAGTAGGGGAAAAAAATGACGTTACCGAATGCTGATTTATATTTAGTCTATTCTCACGATTGTGCTGTTTGAAAACTACTTCTCTTTTTATACTAAGATGSGTATCAGATATTATTTTTTCTAATAAGCTTTTATCAACCTTACGGAAAGATATGCAGAAATGTAAAGTGCATTAATAGTTCATTAATCTTGCCCGATCTTCATACCGACTTTGCATATTTGCTTCATATGCAACGTTTATTAAGGGGGCTTCATACCGAACCCCAGGCGAGTCTACCCTGTGCCGGGGGCTACACAACAAAGGTTTCCACCTCGGAGACCGGTCTCCAGCAGATGAGCCGTTCCTTTAGGTGATGCGGGAGATGGTTGGGCTCCTAGACCCAGCGTCCTGGGCTCAGCCCCTTCCGTACGCCCATCCCGAGACCTGAAGCAGAGCTGTAAAAAGTAACGTGTCCTGCCTCAGCAAGAATTCCCTGCGGCTTTGACAAAAGGTAACGTGATAAATCCTCTGAGCGCAACTGAAAATTGAGTAATTGCCGAGAGTTTGCAGAACTAGAGTGGAAAGGCTCACGAGGAGCAAGGATCCTTACCGAGAAAGTATGTCAAACGAACAGAACAACAAATCTAAATTCCGAATCAGCCATTATGTCTTTTTTTGCTCTTTCTTTTCATGTTCACTGCTTCAGTGGTTTTCTGTCAAAAAATGCTAACAAGCCTTTAAGCTCTTTAAGTGCTTAACAATTTTTCAGTTTGCCCACCAATAGATTTCTTACAGAATATGTTTCCCGCATGCAGTGTTATGACATAGCATTCAATCATATTTGTCTTTTCCCTTGATATATGGTTCAAGCACAATACAGCTTGGTCAAACCTTTGCCAACATGTCAGTTACATATTTTTTTCACTCTTTAAGAAAGTCTAGTGACAAGTGATTGAATTGAAAAAGAAAATTCTGGCCCAAACTCTGATTTTAATTTAAAAGGACAAAGTGAGCACAACTAGTTATAGTAGTAAACTGCTATGGACTTTTTTTTTTTTTTTAATTAATACAACATCATAACCAGTAGAAGTTTGCAGAGGATAATGGGAGGTGATCAAGGTAATGACATACCTTCACAGCATCTGCTGATGTTCTTCTATTACAACCTTTCTAAACCAATGAGTTAGTAGTATCATGTGTTAAGATGATTTGAATTGATGAAATATAAAAATTCTCTTTTCCCCCAATGAAATACAAGATTTTTAAAATTAAAGAGGAAAATCCAAATACACAGCAGAACTCCTGACTCTTGAATTTTCAAAATAGAATAGAATTGTGGAAAAAGATGGAAACAAACCTTGGGAAATCTACCCTGTGACCAAGGCAGGACCAACTGTATGCAAATCATTCCTAATAGATGCTTGTGTAACCTATTCATGGAAACTTCCAATGTAAAATTTAAGTGTCTTTTTTATTTATTTTTTTTGTCTGTTTTGAGAGGATATGGGGAAAGGCTTATTCCCTTCCCATTTTATCTATTTTATATACCTGAAAAATGTTACCCGTATATTAACCATATCCAGTATTCCCAGTCTTCCTTCACAGCTTTTATTTTCTAGACCTCCAATAAACCTTGCTGCTCTTCTCCAAACTTCCCAAACCAAGTTTTGGACAACAATGCTGCCACTTTCAGAAAGAGGCGGCATTATTTAGATGCAAGCTTCTCACATGGCAGGTTCCAGTAGGGCTACTCATCTAAGGAAGAAACCAGTCAAAAGCCTTAGGAATTCTGATCCTTACGTTTATGTTTACTTTCGAGGCACGTAGAAGTGAGTTAGCAGATGAAACAATGACCCACAGTAGTCAATGGCTAAACATAAAAAATGCAGATAAATCCCATTCCTGTTAAGGACATACCTATCATAAAATCCTGCAATGTCACTGCAGTTCTCAGATCATAAGCCATTCACAGTCTGTTCTACAAAGTAATGGAGAAAAAACAAAATTTTCCAAGAGGAGAGCACAAACGAGTTGGTTTTGCATCATCCCTGTACCAGGGAAGAGTTTGCACCTTCTTCAAACTTGACTTTAGTGTTTGGGTGAGAGAACACGCATACTGAAAGGGACACCAAATTCCCGATAAGGTCCTGGTCTTCCTCCATGCTTGATGGCCCCCGAGCTTTGGTGAGCAGCTATTCTGCTGCATCACTGACTCCTCCCGAAGAGCAGGGTGTAATGAACTCTTCTGAGAGGTCAGAAAATACCTAATGCTGTTTTTTCCACTTGGAAACACTTTTGAAACCGGGAAGGAAAGAAGTCTTACCTCACTACTGTGGCAGACACAGCCATCAAATATGCCCTCATAATAATGACTAGAGTTATGAAGAAGGAAGAAGACATGGTTAAGACCATTATCAGTTCCTTCTTGTTCATCTCTGAGATATTTACTATAGGAGCATCTGAACCTGTGATTTTACTGTTTTGACTTTTTTTTTTTGCTCTTACATTCTAACAGAACTATTTCCTTTCTTTTTTTTTTTTTTGATTATTAAAGTAGCCCTTTTATGAACAAACTCTAAGATTATCGGTTGGCCAGCAGTCAAAAGTTTCACAGGTGGCCCTGAAAATAAAGCCAGAATCTTTGCTATTTAGCACACAGGAATATGAAAAAGCCAAGTTTACACCCTGCATTTACAAGACATTATTAAAAATGTACTCTTTTTTTTTCCTGTTTAAATCACAACTGATCTGAAAGTATATGAAACACACTGCAGGTGTAACACGCTGTACCGGTTTTTACACAATGGTTTTTCTAAGATAACTACCAGTGAGCTGATAACGGCCAGCAACCTTTGTCCGCACGAGAGCTCAAAAAAAATCTTCTTTTTAGCCCCTGCTGCTCCTGTTTGCTTGAATTTTCATGTCTACAGTGCTCGGTAGAGGAGGTTCACGAGCTCTGTGCCAGAAATGGAGTAGAAGAGGCAGAAAGGAGGAGGACAGCGACCACGCGTATTTCACAGCTGCCACCTGCGCGACCCACCCTCCGATTTCCTTTTGTAGCCACAGCCAATTAACGCTTTTTCTTAATGCAACCCAACAAGGCAGTCACGAGAGACCCACAACCGATCCGAAGCAGGGAAGAGCTAATCACCTCACAAAAAATTACCGAAACAGAAGACGGGACCTCAAAGGCCACCGGTCCCTGACGTTCAAGCAAACCGTTTGCCATTCGCGTTCCTACGGCAGGAAGGGTTCCCAAGTGGCAGAGGACAGCCGGTCCCACGGCGGCTAAGCCTCCGCCACCGCTCCGGGTCGCTCCCGGCACCAAGGCCACGTGCCCGCGGGCCACGAAGTCGCAGCAGCAGCCGCGCGGCTGGTGTCCTTCAGTCCGCTCTCGAGCCAGAAAGGGGAGAAAGTCCTTCAAAGATACCTTAATACTGGGGATTATTATCCAAATATCCCTAACTCCCGGGAATTCAGGCAAGCTGTGTGCGCAAAGTAAAACGGAGATCAACGTCTTCACGTTTACTTACAGATGCTATCGTAACACAAACGACTACTTTCATGGAAATATCCAGCAACCACGTTCAAACCTCCCCTCGCGCAACGACCCATAACCTCTCCCCTGTGCTCCCTATGGGGCCCAAGGCAAGGCCAGTTCCCGGCCCCGTCCCAACGCCAGGCGGAGCGAGATCCCGGGAAGCCTCCTAGCAATGGAGCTGGGAGAACATCTCCGAGCGCGCGCGCACGTGCCGCTACCCTGCCTCCAACTCCACGTGGAAACCCTGTCATGTCCAAGGTTTCACTCCTCATCTTTGAAGCCTTATTTGAGGTTTTGTCCAGGTTAACCGATGGCTCTCATCACCCTGYGTAACTATCGCTTCCCGGACAACCGTGCTCCGGAGGGCGGCACGGCCAACCTCGGCGGGAAAACTCACGGGAGTCRCAGACCCAAATTTCTCAGGGACTGACCCACAGATCTGAAGCTCACTCCTAAAAAAGTCTAGAAGGATAATATCACATATGTTTTGACAGAAACCCCCCCCCCCAAAAAAAAACAACAAAAAAACCTTTTTTAGTCTAGCATGCTTTTAATTATGATGCTATTACAAAAAAATCTATCCAAAACCCATAAAAATTTTCTTATGTCAGTATTCACTGAACGGATGGCTATACATATATTTTTTTTAATGTATGTGCTTTACAATCCTGAGAGTTACGTAGCATACTTATTACGCCAAAAGCCACATGAACAGCTAGACAAACAGATCCACAATTTAAAAAACTAGTATGAACCCCAGGAATTTTAATCACACTCCTGACTTTGACAGCATTTGACATGAAAATATCTGTTGGTTACTTCCAAGGAACCTCTGGATGTTAAAAAGACATAAGCAAACAAAAGCAAAAACTGACAGACGAAATGCACTTACTCAGAAACCAGACGATGACTAAAATGCTACCAACTCCATAAAGTAATTTATGGAGCTCTAATTTCTTCCTTTTAACTGATTATGCCTCCATGTATTAAACACAAATAAACATAGGAGTTTAACTATATTTGAACCACCAGGCAGCAGTTTGGAAATCTAGCAAAAGAACTGTAAAAACGCTGCATCATATGCATGGGAATTTGCAGAAATATGAGTTCTGACTTGATGAAAACTAGCGTGCATTTAAGACTCTAGACTACGGTAAAGATCTCATTGCTTAATGGGCTTTTTAACACACTTTTTTAACATTGACCAAACTTCTCTTTTTATACTAATGGAAGAAGCTACTCTCATTCTGATCAGGACTCTTCTTTGCCTACCGTCTCTAATAGTGGAGCAGGCACAGTGCCATTTTTATAACCACATTAAAAAAGCAGCTTAAGAATTGCCAGAGAATAGTAACATCAATATTCCTGTTCCCAAAGAATGTTTTGCTATCTAAAAATAAACTGACTAGTTAGTAAAAGAAAAATACTTTTTTGAAAGCGTGAGTCACTATACTTTACCGTTTCCACTAATCAGAAATATCTACACCATCACAATTCACAGCTCTGCAACACCGGTGCGTGAATAGACTAAGAGTTAAAGAGCTCACTACATTATTGCATGCCTATTGCTGCTTGGATGTAAAATGAACTTAAACCAATGAAGCAAAAATGATCCATTTAATGCTTATGCTATGTGATGCATTTGTACGGGGGTTTTGTTGTTGTTGTTGTTACAGTGCTTCTATTCATTCTTATGCTTTAGCGGTTCAGCTGCAATTTATCAGCCTGTAGTGGAAAATACCTGGCGCCTACTTAAAATGCATGGAGCTAGCAATAAAATTAACCTTGTGGCAATTGTTTTCCCACATGTTTGATAGACCAATGTCAGCTCATCTGTTAGAAGGAAATAAAAAAGTCAAGCCTAAATGTACAAAAAATTATGATGGAAGCCTTAAATAAAGCAAGGGTAATGCAAGTTTATTGAGTCAAAAATCAATCAATCAATGAGCGAGTGGATTAGGAGCACCTCATAAGCCCCAAAGAAATAATTTGCCCAAACACTGGGATTTAACGGTAGAGGACCAAATTCCAACACTTTTAGGAAGTAAGTAATGAAAAATCAATTCAAAAGGAAAAACAGATCAAGAACCCTGGATTCTGACACGCCGACACATTTATTGCTGAATACCATTTCTCGGCTGACCCGAAAACTTCGGAAGGTGTTTATTTACTTTCAACACCTTCCAGAGATCAATATTTTTAATTTGGATCCGAGTTATTATTTTTCACATCACAGCATCGGGGAGCGGAGTAAAGTGGCTCATATTTTAGCGCTAAAAAGATCGATATGACAGTTTCACCTTCACTGCAGCCCCCTGCCGCCGCCTGGGTGCACATCATAACATCCCGCAGGGGGGTGCAAGTGCCGCGGCGCGGGGAGCAGGTCATCACCCAGCCGCAGAGCCAGACAGCCCGTGATTTAGCTGGTCATGAAGGGCCCGGTGCCCTTAGAAAACCAATCTTGTTCCTCTCACTTTATCAGGCCTGTCTTTTACCCAGCGTGAGGCAAGGGGGAGGGGGAAGAGAGGAGAGAGGGAGGGAAGGAGCGGAGCAGAAAGACGATCAGTTCCGTAAAGCGGATTATGTCCCTCATCATAAATGCATCCATTCGTTTTTACCTTCCTTGAACCAGGGAACATCCGTAATCGATAATTAATTTTCCATAAATTTCAGAACATGGTCCTGACGGCTGCAGGGGGCAGAGCTCGCAAGGGAGGATCCCCCGCGGTAGGAGGCATCGCTCCCGGGCTCCGGCGGCTCTATCGATCGCCGCTGCCGGGCTGATGGAGGCAGGCGGGAGAATTATGGACCCGGCCAGTGGATCGCCGCCCTGACATCTCTGTCACTGCGGCGCTCCGAGTACGCGCTGCCTCTCCAGGAGCCGAAGAAAGCGGGAGCTGCGTCTCCAGGAAGCATTCCCTGGGACATCTCACACTTTCTTCTTGATGCGTCCTAGACACCCAGAAGCAGAGATAAGGAGGAAACGGGAATCGGGGTGGATGGTCTGCTCAAAGTAACACAATCTTTTTGTATTATATTCAATAGCCCATACTTCTTAAAAAAAAAAAAAATGCTTTCATGAAGTCCTGTGCTTGGAAGAGTAACAAATGATAGTCATCCTCCTGGGGTATGCTCCAGAATACTAACCGAACAGTAAATGCAGGACTATTTCTCCAAATTACGCATCAGAGCTAAAGGTCATATTAAAAGAGCAACATTATGTAATGACATTTACTGAGAGCCAAGTAGCTTCTGGCTTACTGATAGAGGCACTGCAAAGTCAGGATAAGGAGACTACCTCGGACTTACGGGGCTGTGCACAGCAATCAAGCACACGGTCTTACCAACATGCCCATTTGGTATGAAGATGGTCAGATGCCTGCTTTCAAATTCAAGGCCTGGAAGGATAAAAGCGGAGAATTGCAGCTGACTAGTAAATGATGCAAGCGCATGGATGGTTATCTGTGCTTTTGCGATGCTGTTTAGAAAAAACGTTTCTTTGATTTCACTGAAAAGCACTCTATTTTCCCATTAAATCTCTGTAACCCAGTACAACACTCTTGGCTTGTTGATCTCTGTCAATCAGAAACCAAAGCATCAATTACAAAAAACTTGTGATCCAGGTCAAAGAACGAGATTTGTAACTCCTGCATCAGCATTAGGAGGTCATAGAACTTGCACTTTAGGACATGGTTGAGACCAGCCATCGCATCCTGGCTCTCTCCTGATCACCTGGAAAGTCTGGCAAAAGGGCTGAAGAGGACAAGCACACAAACTGAAACCTCCCATCTGGGAGCAGGCTAAGACTGAGGATAGGTGGGTATGATTTGGAGATGCAGACCTTGGAGAGCACCTCTCCTGATTTTTCTGCTAATGAATTATCATCATTACTCCTAACAATAAAGCTGAGCATTGATAGAAACATCATTCTTCCTGCTCAGCCAGCATAAAGATATACCATTTTACCAGCCTGTCAGTTAGATGCCACTGTAAAATGAAAATGTCCTAACACCCACTGCAATCTCTGCAGAGGTTTTAGGGGCACTTTGCAAGTGATACTATGCTAGTTCATGACAGCTACTTGCAATTAAAGGAAGGGACACCTTGGGGGGGGGGGAACAAACAAACAAAAAACATTTGTAAGTAGACCTCTAACCCTCTAGAAGCCGTAAGGAATTCTAATCAAGTGACATTGACTCCAGATCCACCACCTGGCTGGGGATTTATTCAGATTCACAGTTTGACCCTATCGGTAAGGCTATCTGCATATAAAAACACTACTCTTTGAAGACGACACTGAAATGCAATAGTCAACTTTTCTAATTCTTAGCTTGCCTACAAAAACTGAAGGGACTGGATTTAATCCAAACTGAARTGGTGTGTAGTCCTGAGATATAGTCTAGATTCTTCTGACTTCCTGAGGTCATGCAGTGTATAGTCTTGGTCCTGCCAGACGTTCAGGTCTATCGTGACCTCCTAAGACTACTGGACAACCTACAGCCAACCATGAATAAAATTATTCTAAAATCTTTTCTAGACATCCGATTAACACAATATTCAGCCAAAGACAGGTGATGAGAAGCCAACAAATGCACCTGAAAATACAAGGAAATGGAAGTTTCTCCAATTCAGAGAGCCCCTAGGAGACAATAAAGAAGGGAAAGACTTATCCAGTGAAAGAACTGTTGCCTAGTTCTGATCTAATGGGCATCATGGTCACAAGATAAAGTGTCTTGATCGAATAACTGTTCTCAAGGTTGCTTTTTAAAGTTGTTGTTTCTCCTGTTTTCACTCTCCTGCCTTTATTTTTAAGAGTTTTGAATATTTAGAATATGTTTTAGTTATTCCATGACAGCAAGTACCCAATATTAGATATAGCTACATCTCCTTTTGCAAACCTCAGAGTATCTCATCTGACGTAACAAAGTATTCTGTTAAGTACAGTTGCTTGTGATAACACYTTATATCTCTTTATGAAATAAACTGCAATTGCATGGCAACTAAGGAGATAAACATAATGCAAGTGTACATACAACTGCAGAAAGGACAAAAAAATTTATTTGGGTCCTGCTGAAATCAGATTCAAATCATCAAGTGCACTTGGAGTTTATTTGGAATCCACAAAAAATGCAATTCTCTGTAAAAACAAGTTTTTGGCAGAGAGCATCTTCTACCATACACTCAGGCTGCTGCTGCCATGAAGACCCCATTTGTTTGCATGTAGGTGTGCATAATTGAAATATTTTGCAAGAAACAAACAGGGAAAAAAAGGGATATTAATATTAGAGAGTTTTAAATATCTAACTAAAGGTAGTAAAACTGAGAGCAGAGGCAATGGTCGCCACCGTTTGATCGCCAATGRAATAAGGCAGAGAGCTCCATGGAGCTCAGCGCTACGCAGAATTTTTCCTGAGTCTGGTAGCGCTTTCTAAAGACCCCAAAAGTCAACCTTTACCTGCTGTAAAGGGACCTATGGACAATGTATCGGTACTTATCGACATAAAGCAGTTTATTATTAGTTTTATTATTAGTAGTATTAGTATTATTATTAGTAGCAGACCCAAAATTATTTTTTCATCCCTTCTTGCCCCCTGCACCTTTGAAGCACCTGAAGCACTCACAATATTTTCCCACCATTACCAGAAGATAAATAGAGGTACCCCAGGAAGTGATTCATTTCCCTGGCGTCTTCCCCCCTGCTTCCACGGCTAGAGTGCGAGCCCGGGGCTAACGTATATCTTGGGTAAATGCCTGAAGTAAACGCAACAGATACAGATCTAATCGCGCAGATAGCACCGGAGCACGTGTTATCTCGCTCACAGGCTTTGCGCTCCCTGTTTTTATGGGAAGTGAGCGCAGGGTAACCTGCGTACTGTAAACTCACTTTCACTCGCTGATAAGTAATGCTAATTGCAGTTTTCAGGCCATTAGCACTTCAGAAATATTTCAGTTTTGCAGTAGTCACCTGGAAATATAGTAAAGACAACATCTAAAATACAGGCGCCTAACACCCCCCACCCCCTTAAAAAAAAAAATCAAAAACTTGGTCTTTATTTCTATATTATAGTAACATTTTTCCTCTGTATTTGGARGAAATGTCATTTTTCAATTACAAAAGTACGTTTATATTATAAGAGATACCCTATTAGATAACCAGAATACCATAACACTTGGCAAATGTTAGCGGGTGTTTTATTTCCATCATGCCTTAAACCCTCCCCGCATACCCAGAAAACCCACCCGAGTATTACCCGTTCCCATGTACCATGTTAACCAAGGGATCAGATCGCGCTCGCTTTGGGAAGCGGACTGTCAGAAGACGACGTTCGCATAATCCGATAGCACTTGTATCCGTGCACGTGTATCTCAGCGGGGGATTTAAGTGCTCYGACACCATCCAGCATCAAAACAAAAACAACGACAACAACCAACCCACCCCACCGGGGTGTGCTTGGGAAATAAAAGGTTAGGATGCACCGAGGCGTCTTTTCTCCCTTGGACGAGAGACGCGTTTATCTCCATCAGGATCCAAACCTGGGGCAGTTGGTTTCTTCTGTGAAAGCAACTGGTTTCCACATTCCCACCTGGTAATCGGGCATCAGGGCACTTTAAAATGTCTAACATTAGACCACCTGTTTTTTTCTTTTTTTTTTTTTAATTTTATGAGAAAATGTGTGTAAGATAAGATTGTTAGGAATGGTGATATTTAAATACAGGATTTATAACTGCAGTTGCTTTCCCAATTAAATGAACAGAACCAATACAGAAATACCCCATCTTTTTCAGAGACCTCTTCAGAAATGTAAGATATTTTAGGTTGCGACCCTTTGAGCCTGAGATTAGTAAGACATTATTATAATTAGCCATAAGTTCTTGAAGAAAAAAATTTACATTAAAGTTATCATTTACTTGGTCTTCTCCCACCCTCAAAGTCCATACATTTCCTGAGTGCGAGTACTTTGTTTCTGACATTAGCAACATTCTCAGTCATTTTACATTAACCCTCCATTCATAGCTTCTTTCTTTACGCATTTTCTTCCTGTGTTCTAAATCCTCTAACTGCCCAAATAAAAATGGTCCAACTTTCAAATGTGAACTTTTAATGTTAAGCGCACCCAAATCCGTGTCCCCATTCTGCCTGCTCCAGAGTTGAGACTTGCGGCAGACGAAATACACAGCTTAGCTTATCACCAGTATGCAGGAGCAGCCATGCATCTCATTTTCAAAAATAGCAAAAATATGTTAAAGACAAGGTTTAATACGGTACATCACAGATTTACACTTTCCATCATCTTTATATTGCCACATGTTCCCTCTTGGATATTTTGATGCACTTCCTTCTTAGTAACCCAAATATAAAGTTTTGCTCTCTTATTGCCCTTGTTACTTGGAAGAAATGGAAACCATCTCCCTGGTTTCTCAAATCCTGTCACAGATCCACATTTTCTGGCTAGCAAACTTATTTCTATTTTTATCTTCCTTTCCTATTCTATCCTATTTCTTTGCCTCTTTGCTGCACTCCAGATCTAGAACTGAAAATTATGTTTACAAAATACCCTGACGAATCTTAAACATCCTAAAATCACAGTACAGTTGCTTAACAGAAGTCAGTAATGCCTTCCAAATTACTTTCTGTACGGGAAAGAAATTGCCAGAGCTGGAATATCGTGACATAGCCGAGAGCCCTGTGTAAACACGTCGGATGCCCCACGCTCCTCAGATCTGATCTTTGCAACCCTTCTTTCCTTCCCACCAAATTATCGCCCATATAACCTAAGCACTTGAACTATTTTTCTTAATATACAGTGGTTACAAATATGCTTGCAAAAGGCTTGAAATGACTGGCACGGAGGAATAACGCCTTCATTTTTATGACCGCCTTGGGCACAACTTTTGTTGATTAATGAAGCGCTTTATGAGATCCCAATTGCTATTTATAGCACAAGTTTTTCTATGCCTATTACGAAGCAGATCTAAAAGAGCTATCTTCTAGTTTAAGGAAAGCAAAATAACAAATGTTTCATAACCCTCAGACAACGACTTCTACTGAAATGGCTGGGGAACCTTCTTAAAACGTTACGATATTGCTTCTCCATGAATCCTAAGATAAGAAACAACCAGAGTAACTACTGAGGATTGCAAAATTTAATCAATTTATTTGAAAAATAAGGAAGGAATTTGATATCTAAATCATCCCTGCTATACATTTATTTATGTTAATAAATTACCACAAAATTAGCAATCTGTGTTCAGGGCAGACTTGAGACAACAAAGATGCTCCAGATACAGTAAGCCACTTACAGAACAGCAATATTTGAAATTGTTCGGACAGAAGCAGCAGAGTCTTAGCCAAACTTCATGCGCAAAAATCACTAAATTTGTCAAAATGAATAAAACCCACATTTCCATCTTTTTCTCTTTGGTTTTATATGCTTTGCATGTCAGACAAATTATCAGGAAAATACTCCTTCTGTGACATTTCATTGCTTAATGCTTTACTGGGGCAGTAAAACAAGACAACTGCTGAAATTATAGGAAAATAAATTTGTAATTTCTTCCTCATTTAGCCATTTTTGAAGCTCGTGTATAGGAAAGTCATTAATGTTATGTCCTCCTATCGATGTTCCAAGCCTTTCAAGGGATAACTAATGTTTTTTCTATACTCCTCCATGTGGCCAGTTAAATTAGACACATTATTTCTGTGCTGTTAGGGAACACTGATCAATAGACACTTGGAAAGCCCTCTAAAACTAAGTGGAAACACTTCCTCAGTGTCAAAGGGTTCTAGATGGGGTTTGTACATTGCAAACACCACGAAATTTAACGGAGTAGTAAGTGTGTCTTGGTGGCATTTTAATACTAGCATCAAAATTGCAAGAAGTTAATTTTTCTTTAAAAAACACAGTATGGCGCTTGGCTGGAATTTACAGTCATCATCATCATCAGGACGGTTTCATGGAAGGAGATGCTATTGCCTCTCTGTCAACGCCAGGCTTCTTTTACTGTCTTTTCTCATATGGGGAATTACTCCGCTGCCCAAATCTATTAGGCCTCCGGCTGCAGAGAGCGCGTGTTTCTGCCCAGCTTCTTGTGCAGTTTCATCAAGGGTTTTATTTATCTTTTTTCTCCTAGAAATTGGGCTGCTTTGTGTCTTTTCAGATCAAGAGTAATATTTTGAGATGATGATTAATACTCTCAAAAAGTATATCAAAAAACATAATATAACAAAAAGCTTTTTCTTCTACCCATTTGTTTTTAATTGCAGAATAATTAGATGCATTTCCAAGTGTTTTTTGAAACGTAAAAACTGTTAAGAGGCAAGCTATGCAGTGAAACCAGACTGTCACATGATATTAGTACAAGGGGAGTGGACAGATTCATGTATTGCTTTCTTTTCGGCTATGAATACTTCATTATAACATTATTTCAAACACTAATAAACCCATTAGTTTATATCAGTAAATAGCATACCTATTATTTTTCTAGAAAGCCATGCTGCTCTTATTTAAGAATTAATTCAATGCCTCAGGCAAACACATTAGCAAGTTCCTTAAACAGTATTTCATTATTTCCCAAGCAATTATTTTCACATCTTCCAATCTAACATCTTTTCCTGAAACTCAAAGCTGTTCCAAATCAAACATTTCGTTCACAAAAACAAAATTCCTCACACGCATTACTTGAAAGGAGCTGTTAATAAAATCGTTGCTATGCTAGAGCTATTTATAAGCGGTACTGCCCTTAACCCTGCTGCGTACAGGCACGAAGATATTTGTTTGCTAAACACTCTAATATTAAAATTTATGCTATGGAAAGACAAAACCCAAAATCTAGCAAATTTAACAGGAATTCTGACACCAATTTTCTAAAGGAGAGCCACGTGGGACTTTGAAAGACTTTGAAAAAATTCAGATTAAAACATTGTTATCATTTGTGCCTGATAGCCAGTTTATTTCAGAGGAAAAGACCATTTTTCATTACTGTTCTTGCCAGTGCCTAAAACATTCGGCGTCTTCCTCGGACCTCCACGAACCTTTACGCAAAGGCTCCTCGAAGCCTCTAAGGGCATGCGAGGGGGGGGGGGTCTGCCCCGACCTGGCCCTCCCAGTGTCTCCGGCACGGCGGTGCCAGGATCCATCCGCGGACGGGTGCTTCCCGCTCCGCGGAAGCYGGGTTAGGATATCAGGGAGAGCGGCTGAGCAATGGCTTCACGCTCCTAGGAGATGTTCCAACTAAGATATTTCATAGCGCTGAAGCGTTGACCAACACATGTTCCCCAGATGTGCAGCTGTGCACTAAAACACTTACGGCGAACAGCTGCCTACAGATCACTAAGGTGAAGAATTAGTCGTCTTTGGCCACGGACTACGCGTGGCTGAGCTGCTCGAAGAGCACTCCACTTTCATTGCTGCCCCTTGGAAAACCTCCTTCTCCCTCCCCTCTGGTCAGGGGAGGTCTTGCAGGTTAAAACGCCTATGAGAAATATTGCTTCTGCTTCCTTAACGCCGATCAAAGACCCCAAACTAGCGGAGTGCCACCGTTTACGGCAGCAAGCGCACGCGCTTTTCTGGTTGGGCGCAGTTCTGTTCTCCAGCACCCACGGCCACCCCACGCACTGGGCGTTCGTGGTGCTCAGGGACGGGCAGAGCACCGCCAAGGAAGGTGCCATCACATGAGTCTCCCACCCACGTGCTCGGGGAGGTGGGACGGACCCGGCCACCACCAGCGCTGCCCGCCTCATGCCTTTCCTAGGAGAGCATTTGCTCTGCAGAGCCTCTTCTCAGCTCCTCCGGCGAGGAGGCTTCTTCCCTGCACCCCAAGGAGATTTGCCATGCTCTCGCATTTCAAAAAAACTTTACTAAAAGTAATAACCCCCCCCCCAAACAAACAACCCCCACAAATACTGCACTTCCATTCCATTCCCAATAARTGAAAATCCCTACTAGCCATTCTTTCCTCTTAAAACTCTAATTTGCATCATTTGCATGCAACAGATTTACCTATCAGTTTAACTGGGTTACATTCGCTCCTCAAGAAACAGGATTAAAAGAGAATAATTCTAGGTGTTACGTACTATAATAAAAGGAAAAGGGCAAGTAAAAATTGCGAATTGTCATACAAAAGGTAGGGAGCAACTAACAAGCTGCAAAGGACTTGGAGTAAAAGCCTCAGCAGTATCTCCACAGTATCACTGAGCCGTCCAAAGCAGAGTCGTCAAATAAAAGGAATGACTGAGAACATTCACTATTTTGATGTTGTATGCATTGAGCCAATCAATAACTCTTTTTATAAGTCTCTGGACAAATTACTTTAAAAACTCACAGTAATTAAATATTCAACAAGGCAGATGCAAACAAAAACAAAACACATTCCTAAACTGAAACGAAACCTATTTTCCTGGATCATTCACTCTCCAGGCACCAGCTCGGAAATTGCAGGCATTAAGGGAGCTCACAGCACGGCGAGGTGACCACGCTCACCGCTCCAGACCCAGAGGCGTCACGTGGAAATGGGAGCGGACACCGCTTTGCTGCCAGCGTGCTGCTCCGCGGCGGGCAGGGGATGGCTGCACGTGAAGACGGGACTCTCCAGCCAGTGGCATATCCTCCACTGCCACACCTGGGTTTCCCTGCATTTAAGGGGTTTTGTGCTGCAGACCTAGTATCCCGCGTTCACAGCATAAGGCCCAGCTTAAATAAGGAATTCTTCCAAAAAACTGCTTCTCTTTTCAGCGTGTTACTAAGCACTTCATCAATTGTCGAACATCTGGAATGAAGCGCGGTCTAGTATCCCTGATGCAACTTATCAACACCAGCTGCCATAACTAAATACAGATTTCTCTAGGAAGCTTCTATAAGCTGTTCTTTGTCAATCAGGCTTTCCTGATGTACATGCAACTCCCAGAAAGACAATTTTATAGCAACCCCTACATCCATACTCTGGACAGCTAGTTTCAAATGACTTTAACTTTCAAGAAAACTTAACTGAAATGCCMATACTGATAAACGCAACATTCACTGGAATACGTCGTCACGTGCCTTGAACACACCTGCCCAGGGAAGCAATGACCACAGCACGGTTTACATTATATCATAGCTATAGTTTAAAAAAACAACAACAAAAAAGGTTTTGTTGCTGTTGAAAGGTCAGGACAAAAACAATTAGAAAAGTTCCAACTTTTTTAAAGCTTAGAAATTGTTGATTTTCCCTTGTTCTCAGATAGTATGATCTATAATTTAATGTCAAAGATCGCAGCTCTTTTTGGATGTATGCRTTTCTATGAAAAGTTTAATTATTATTTACAAATAATCCCACATTTTTTCAAACATGTACAGTCTATTGCATAAAACTGTAGTATGAAATTCTGAATATAAAATCCACAGCCCACAGAAGATATAAATCCATATAAGTTATAAATCCATAGCTAATACAAATGACAGTACAATGATTCTACATATAAAAAAGCTGCTATGCATGCACATTAACTAATTTTCTCAGTGCTCACATATTTGTGAGCAACAAAAACTGACCGAAGACTGCATTATTGGGCTACTAATCTGCAAACTCTCTGCTTTGTAATTATTCCCCCTCCAAGTATACAGATGTGTCAGAAMACAGAAGAGAAAGATAAACCATGAAATTCCTCACAACAAGAGCAGCAAGAATAGACACCTTATTGATTTGTTTAATAAAATGCATAGAAAAATAGATAGCCAACACGGAGGAAGGTACCACGGTGGCGATGCCTTGCAGACTCCATTTCCACCCAGAACAGATTGGGAGTGATTACTTGAGTGCTGTTTTATTTCCCAGAGAAGTTAGGTGGGGGATTTCWTTTCAGGCTGTTGTAAATACAGGTCCATGTCTCTAAAATGGCAATACTTATAGAACAGTTTTTTTTCATGATTTTGTCAGAAGCAGTAGGATTAACTTCTGCATTCACCAACTCATTTTTGAACTCATTTTTCAATTAACAAAAAATAAAAGCTAACGAAAAGGTGAAACTTTGTGATGGAGGTTTCAAAAAACTCCCAAACAACTGGGTATTTTAATCAAGAACGCTCAGAAAAGAGGGGGCTCCGACATAAAAAGGTATTGTATTATAATGAACAAGATGAAGAAAAAGCCTGCCAGAAAACGGGCGGAAACACAATCAAATATCACTAAGTACTTGTGTAAGGGCAGTAAGCAAATCTAATCACTGAAGGACACTGCCACCATGAGGTCTCAYGTGGTTTTGCACCACTTATACTTCCATATAAATACAGTTCAATCTTTATTTTTCCATTTTACTTTTCCTACCACTTCTAACCAGCTGGAAAGCACTGCTATGCATTTCCATAGATTTGAGCTCACGCATCACCAGCCTGTGGGTCCTGCTTAAAACCAGCTGAAAATTGTAAGTATTTGTGTATCAAACAACAGCACAAAATTAAGTATTTCATTTTACACTGGGTTTTCAGAGGCTCATGGTGAGGACACTTGCCTCTTAGTTCGAAGCAGGGCCTTCCCACGCATTTTCTGGTAGCTTCCAAGCGTTACACACTCCTACATGCTTGAGCACCAAAAAACAAAAAACAAAAACACCCAAGGAACCTGCATAAGTAACAAAGCTTTTAAACAAATTTTATTATTTAAAAAAATTACACTAATTCATTTCTTAAAAAAAAAATATATATTATATATATATATATAGTCAGTAGAGGGAAACATTCGATTAGAAATGATGCATTCAGCCTGGCGATGAGATAGTATTTGGTAGCTTTCATATACACTTATCAGAAAGGAGTTTATGGATTTTCAGAGCAGGATTCTTCTCTCTCTCTGAAGACTTACTGAAAAAACAACAACCTTTCATAACAGGTTACCGCTCTCTGCCAAGCAACCGATTTTGCTGTACACCTACACGTGCAGTRACGCCAGCTGTGAAGAGGAAAAGCAAAAGCAACATCAGAAAAACCACCAACACCATGACTAAACGCAGCAAGGTAATCCACGCAGTGCACAGAGCAGTCCAGATACAACTTTGACACCTTTTGGGTTGCAAACAAGAAGCCACCTGCGCACCAGCTGATGCTTTTTTTTTTGGTGGAGATTGTGCACACTTTCAGCTAGAAAGCAGAGAGTGCCACCAGAAATCCCTTGGCCAACATCAGCGGTGCCGATGGCATCCAGATGAAAAAGGAGCCCCACTACAAAAACTACAAAACGCTGCCAACAGGCCACGAATCAATAACGTATCATGGTCAGCAGCTCGGCTTGCACTTAGAGACGGACTCGAACTGCCAAAGCCGCGCTCCAGCCCCGCAGCGCTTGGAGGCAAGCGGCGGTGTTGCACCGGCGCCGCTGCCCACCAGCCTCCAGGGATCATCGGTGTGGAAGAGAATTAATCTCAAGGTAGAGCCCGAACAGCCAGCCGACACCGCGCATCCCCTCCGGCTCCCTGGACACCTCCTGAGGTATGAACTCTCCTCCTGGAAACCCTGCTCCCACACGTCCTTCAAGATACAGCATCTCTGCTAGACACGACGTCTGCTTTCTTCTCACCTCGCTGCACGCAGTGGAAACCCAGCAGCACAATGCATACGTACGTTGCATACGTACTGCTTTCCAGAAGTCTGGAACAACCCTACGCCTTCCTAAGCGCTGGCAGAGGAGCACCAAGGAAGCCCTGACACAGCGAGATCTTTGGAAGGGTACACAGGAAAGAGGATCCCCACTCCTACGGTCTCCTGAAATACTGGGATTAGCCTTACGGAGCACTGTGGAGTCCCATAAACTACCCCACGATAATAGCCCCGGTAGAGGAAAACGAAAACTGTAAGGTCTAATCATACCAACACCAAGATTTGCATTCAGTACCAGAGAGATTTCATCTCATCACAACACCATGGCTCGAGACTGGACAGAAATGGAGTCTTCTTCCACTGTTTGTAYGCTGCCTTCAAACATATCGTTCTAAAAATGAAGTACAAATAAAATAAAAAAATCCCATAAAGGGAGAAGGGGAAAAAAGGAGAATGTGTGGAGAGGTTGGGGTAACGTGCAGAAGAAAATTCAAACACAGACTGCAGTAGAAGGTAAGTATGGCTAGAAAACATATTGCAAAAGCTCCCACTCAGCAGAAGGGCTACTTCTATATGCTGCAAAATGAAGACTATTCTTGGCATGATAGGTGCACCAGGGCTCCTTCCCTTAGTTTTCCCATAACCAAGAAAACTGCATGTTTCTTAATCAAAATTCCTGAGAAGGACAAACTTTTTAATCGTTTAAAAGTGCATTTACAACATGTTCGTAAAGCAACAATACTGTTACAAAAGCTTTCTTAATAAACAAGTCAGCTTGCAAATATGTTAAACAGTGAGATAGGTGTTAACAATGCAAACTAGAACATCAGCTCCACCTCCTGGTGAAAATCTGCATTTTCACAAAAAAATAAAAACTTCAAAAATTGTTAATGGAAAAGTGGCCTGAAAACTAATCAGGCATGTGAATTCCCTCTATATTCAATTCAATTATGTCTCTCTTCCTAAATCATCTCTTTTATTTAACAAAACTCTAAACTGCCACAGCTAATAAGCTCAGACGAATCAGTGTAAACCATTCATTTCTGGGAACAGGCTGATATTTTCCAAGACCCATTAATAACTATGACAGGATTTATGTACAAGATATATTCAATTCAATTTCCTTTTTCAATTAATGGCCAATTATTCAAACTCAGCTCAACCAAAAATATTACTCAAATATCATTAATCTAACAAAAATTAACTTTACTATTCCCTAAGTAATGAGGACATAATTTTAAAGGTAAAATAACGCACTTTATTTAACAAAATGTTGTCTTTTTTTT
Source organism: Apteryx rowi (assembly GCF_003343035.1). NCBI lineage: Eukaryota > Metazoa > Chordata > Aves > Apterygiformes > Apterygidae > Apteryx > Apteryx rowi. The sequence goes on from NW_020448641.1 coordinate 380,724, forward strand.
TCAGGACYGCCGCTCGCCATTGGAACCCTCCCAGTCTCAGGTTACTGAAGAGGACAACCGCTAGATCAAAGCCCCGCTAGATCCAACASAAGGATGCCCAATGCTTTATCTAGCCCAATTTAGGAGCCGTTTTATATCTAAAAGACTACTGGTACGGAGTGCACGGAATCGAGTAAAAAAAATCTGGAATGTACATTTCTTTAACTATTCTCTATTTGTTACAGAGACACTGAAACGCACGTACCCTTTTACTCAAAAACGTCCGTTATTGCAGCATTTCACCTCTCCAGCGGGTTCCATGCCGCATTGAAGATGCCGCCTGCTACAGCCTCGGGGTTGCCAGAGACCTGCGTTATCGGAGACCCGTGCGCGTGCCTGACGGATGGGATTCCCTGGCTTCCTGCGGAGAGGCAAGGATCCTCAGGATCCTCAGCAACCCCGCCGCAACGCAGGGGCAGGGGACCAAACCCGCTCAGGAGAGTGAACCAGCCAGGCTTCCTCCGAGACTTAGTCCAAGGCCCTCAAAGCGTTCAACGCAGTTTTCTTCCACTTCAATTAGAACAAGAAAAGCCATCTCCATCAATAATCTGCCTTTGCCCATTTCCTGGGTGGTTATTCAAGGGAAGTTTCATTTCAGTAATTATCCTAATAAAATGTGAACTTTGGAAGAAGGCCACCACATGAGAGCAGGATCTTTTTTCCTTTCAATTTATTCACAGTAGCTGTGCTAAACTATTTTTCCTATTTATGGAATCATTGCTGTTCAATCACTTCTTCCTAATGTCAGAAACTCTAGTTTCCAAAAATATTTTTATTTTTTAATTTGAAAGAAAATCTGCTATGTAATGAACAAATTACAATGCAATACACCCTTACTAGGGGGAGCAAGCCAAAAGTTCAGCACATCCAATGTATAACCCAACGGTATTTTTTCATTGCAAGGTTATCTTTTTTTTTTTTTGGGGGGGGGGGGTGACAAGCAGTCAGGTAATTGAGGATTATGTATGTTTGTTTTTACAGAAATCTATACTGAGAAGTAAAGCATCTATCTTACTGTGGAGATGCTTCCACAAATCAGCTAAGATCCGTGACAACCATATATACCTCTTAATACACTCCCTACAAATGTGAAGCGCAAGCTCGTGACCACCCTGCTCTCAGGGGTCCGGTTTCTGGGGGGTTCTAGGGATCTGACTTACTGTAATAAAGACTTTCCCAAACTGCTGAAACTTGGTGTTTGACAGAGAAAGTATGTTTTGAGCTTTGCAGGCGTTTCCTCTGCCTTCCTTTAACAATGAAAAAAATTAATGCATATGCTAAGTAGTATAAAGCCTTAACTGAATACTCCATAAAACAATAAATATAGTGCACCAAGCAAAACTAGCCTTAATCCAATTACAATAAAAAGTTTGCCACTGATTACATTCAGATGTTGTAATATAAAAATAATTATGGATTTGTTGAAAATATGTTGAAATCGAGACATGATGTGTATCATAGAAAAGGAACAGCCATTGCTATTCAGCTCCCGTATGTATGCTCTTATTCCAGAACACAAGCATCTTATTCAGAATTAACAACTTCTATTTGAGAAGCGTGCACAGGTGAATAGTTCATCAAACCCAGCTATTTTTGAGTAACTCTATGTAGAGAGGCATCAAGACTTGTAATTTAGCCCTTACATGAAATATACTGAGTAGAATAAAATCACCAGAGAATGTAAATGCTAAGAAGAAGCTGGGAAAACCAATACAAATGTAATGACTTGCTTTACTGATAGTGAAATCCATTGGCTGTACCTACAAATAAATAAAGCGATTGTATTGAATTTCTCAACTTCCCAGACATTTACCTATTTCAGTCGACTTATACCATCTTCTCTCTTCACTTAGTTTCTGTTAGAGAATATATGCTAAGATCTGCATCCTTGACTGCATTTTATAAGGCAAGAAAAGTATCATGACTTTATCTGAGAGCTTTACGGAAGGATGAATTTTAAAAAGCATTAACAAGCTATTTCGATACCTGAACATTTCTGGCTAACATGAGTCAGCTTTGTCCACACTAGTTAGCTACCAGCATTTCCAGTCGTAACTGGAATAACATCAGAGCTGTTTAGTTAATCTGAAACTTCCAGGAAAGCATCTTTACGCTTGCAAAGGTTGTCGTCCACGAACCTCATCCATAACTGCAGGGAGCTCTCAACTCCGACACTGTCATCTTCCCAGAGCCGGCATGCATCAGCTCTAACGTAGCACCCTTCTGCCAGGAGATTAATCCTCAGATCATTTTTAAGTTTTACAAAACTGCATCTTTGAAGTGTGACGTGACTTACTCCACTCGCATATGTGTGCATGCCTCCCTGCGCTCCCAGAGAAATTTCTCTGCAAAGCTTAGCCCTAAAGCCTTGGGTCAAAATCCACTGCCAAAACCGGACTCCTGCTCTCCGCCTTCCTTTTAGGGGCTGAAGATGCAGCTGGACCTGGTGCGAGCTGCGAAAGGGCCAGCGGCATTTCACAGATCCATTTAGGCTGTCAGCCACTGTTCAGCCCCACGGACTTTTTTTATGTGTTGTTTACTGTGTTTTGAGCTGAACAAATTCCAACATACAGCTTAATCCTCTCATCTAGCAGAAAACCCCCAAAGAACAGAACTACAGTTTTCAGCCTCATCGTGACCCGCCCCCCCCCCCCAAGCCCCCAAACAACCTGTTTTACTACATTCGGTGTACATGACCATAAATGACAAAATGCCTGGTGCTAAACTGCCTGTGTCTGTGATGAACTATTTTGCTTCTCACCATATACTGAATTATTACAGTCTTTAAAATCAAATCACTCCACAAGAGACACTTTGTCAACACATTGCTTTTTATTTTACAACACTCGTGTAAAATATGCTTCCCCTGTACTGCAAGGGAGAGGCTGCATGCTGAAGGGACAGATTATGGAAAATGTTTTCTCAGATCTCATTGTCAGTCCTAACACAGCCAAGCTGTGTAACTACGGGCAGCAAAATCGGATTTAGCCTTGCAGGAACTGAGCCAAGGAAACTCCATAGAAGAAACGCTGCCAAAACTGCTAGAAAAGGGGATATTAGAGCAGGAGGGGTAAAGGTTAACCAAACTGCTGCTACTTGAGCTTTTACATTTCTAAAGAAAATAGCATTTTGCAACAATATATGTGATAAATGTTTATATTTCAAATATAGAGAAGTAACAATATAATAATTATAGGGATAACTTCTGCTGCCAAATCCATGCCTTAGAAGGAATGGAAAAAAACACAGAAGTTGAAGAACTTCGCAGTGAAGTAGAATTAATGAGCAAACAGGGAGATGCATAACATCATGCAAGTATTTCCAAACCACACTGAAGATAAGAATAAAACTTTACCCTAAATGGACGCAACACAGTGGTGAAATCCCCATTCAAATAGTTATTCACTGCACAAAATATATGCATTCAAAGATTGGACAAAGGAGCTGAAGTACTGCCAGTTCAAATCACATTTGTGAAAAGTCATTTATATGAATCCTGGATTCAACACAGTAGTCTTAAGAACTACATATGAGAGCCGTCAGCATTAAGTAGCAATAAGCAGACCAAGTCAAAAAATTAAGCAGCTTAATATAAAGGTGCATCTCACCCACCCTCTTTTCTAGGTTTTCTGGCTCTGATTCCAAGTCACTACTACTTAAAAACAAACAAACAAAAAAAAACCCAACAACAAAAAAGGAACGTACAAAATATTCCTCTAGCACAATGTTTTTTCCCCTGATGATGGCATTATAAAGCATAACTAAATAACATCTAACCATCCTTTGTGTTTTCTCCCTTTTTCACACCAGACTGATTYAGCTCCTAAAGGTTCTTAAGGATTGGGAAGAATAACATATGTAGTATGATGTTTCTGGCTTTCTTCTACACCACCTCCATTTTTCAATATGCTTTTAAAAATTTTGACCCAAGAACTGGATGCCAGAACACATGCTGCTCTCACTACAGCTGAACATAGAGACAAAATCACCATCTTTCTTATATTCCTTCTCCACTAGTTATTCTTCTTTATCCTTTGAGCTGCAGCACTGCAATGGGAGCTTTCTTCTAGTTTGTCCAATACAACCTCTAAACCTAGAGCACTATCATTCCTTTTTTCTTTATTGACTGATTATATTGACAGAATTTTTTCTTCCACGAAGGCCTAGCTTCAGTAAATACAGAATGAGAAGAAAAAGACATGCAAGGTAATATTAACGATAGGAAAGGGGGAATTACAAAAATCTTTGCGGAATACTGCAAGAAAATATAGTACCTAGAAAATTATGCTAATATTTGAGACAAGAAAACACTTTATTTCTTGAGCTATGCGCTTCCTAAAATACAGCTCTTTAGAGACACAAATGGCATGTGCTCTGTTTCTAGGACTGTTATGAACCAGCCTCTTAGAAACCGGACCATAGGACTCGTCCTTTCTCCACACTGGCATGATCTCCGCATAGTCCTCTAATGCTCTAGAAGCAGAGAACTCTGCAGATACTCCAGAAATCTCCTCAAACAATTGTACTTGGGTTTTCAAAGCAGAGATACTGTTTAACTTCTACTTTCTAGCTAACAAAGGGGAAAGCAGTTAATTATTTCATGCAGTATAAATGTGATTTTATCCATTTCCAAATGCAGAGCCACAATATTTATTGAATATTTGTCCTTTTTCATGACAAATGAATTTAAGCTTTTGGCTGTCTAGTAAACTGACATCCAATCAACTACGGTTTTGCTTCACTTTCTGCTGTTGAAGTTTTCTTTCCAACCAATTAAATTAATAATTTTGTACTATTTTGGAAAACTGGCTCCTTTAAAAAACTAAGTGGACACACCATAGTCTGGGACTGCCCTCTGGGCATAACATATCAGGTCACGCTCACTGGTCCCTTGGCCAAACACACAGGATGAGCTCAATGACTGTTTTATTTTTATCTAACATAATGACATTAAAAATAAACGCATCTCACGCTGGGTAGAACAACTTCAGTACTCTAAAGTATCATGACTGCTTTTAAAAATTATAGATGATATTGTGTTATATGCTGCATCAGTCTTCTAGAAAACATCTCCCAAATTCAAATCACTGCCGATTATCCCTTTTTCTTAGAATCACAGAAAAGTCTCGGTTGGAAGGGACCTCTGGAGACCACCTGGTCCAACCCTGGGCTGAGCGCAGGGCTGCAGGACATCCAGGGCCCCCGACAGCTCTTCTCACCTCACCAGCAGGCGTTTGCTGCAGATCCGCTATGGACCTGCAACGGGACCTCTGCAGGGTGCGCGTTAGTGAGCAGTTTTACGCAGATGCACTTCCAAGTTGTAACTAAAACGTTCAATTCTTCCTTACTGCCTACTAGGCTTCCTAAACATTTTCAACATACAGTCTTAAGATCCCTGTCATGCGATTTGTCCCACTAAGTTTCAGTAATGCCAGTAATATAATTTTTCCCCTCTTTGATGAGAGAGAGAAAATTCTGATAAGCCTCCTTCGCTTCCATATTACTAAAGCTCCCAGCAAAGTCTATTAAAAAAAAAAAAAAAAAAAGCCATCCAGGTTCTCATTCACCTAAATTACATGTTACCACATTGGGATTTTTGTGGGGGGGAGGGTTGTTTTTTTTGTTTTTTTAAGCCACCGGCAGCAGCAGCAGCTCGCTTGTGCAGCCAAGCCATGGGAGGCCGTCGGGGAGCCCGAATAAAATCGCTCCCCACAGCTGCTGACCATCACCATCCGGCTGACGGTACAAAGCAATCCAGCCCAAACCGTGCAAAACTAGGTGAGGCACATGTAGTTAATTACAGGGGCAGAAAGGGGCACTGTGCCACGGCTAAATGTGAGAAAACTACAGGAGAAAAGGTATAGGAGAAGAGGAAACGTTGAACTGGGGAGAGAGGAGAAACGGTCTGGGAGAAGAGGCGGCTGCTGTACTGAACAGAAGGGAGAAATCAGCAATTTGCCACTACAGGATTTTTTCTTCTTTCTAGTACAATCGAGCAGCAGTTACCAAAATAAAACAATAGATCTATTTCCATATTGTGCAATCCAGGCAATCATAATACAAATCATTTCCTCTCTGTCTCAAAGGTGACTCCGTGTCATGCTTCATTTTTACATTTACCAAAATATCACTCCCAAACATTTGTGCACTGACTCTTTTCACAATCCCCCACACAAGCAATCCTGAGAATCACTTTTAAAAATCCACAACAAAAATCTTGAGTGCTTGCCAATCTCTGTTCACAGTTAATCGAGCTTCAGAACTGGCACCATCTCAGAGCATCAGACAGTAAAACATTTTCTTGAATGGAAGGTAATTCTGATCCACCGAGAAGGTTAATCGTTAGAGCAAATAACTTTTAGACAAATATTTGAAACAACGGAAAAGACTTTCTGTGAATTCTGACACTACTCATTTTTAAATGGATGCACTTGTGAAATCAGCATGTGTGTGTGTCATACAAAGTAAATACCCTTAGCAAAGATACAATCCTCATCATGATGGAAAGAGCTCACATTCCCACACCAGGCAGGAAAACACCRAACAGTTGAATGGAAGAAAATAACTATACGTTAAATTAATCTCATGGATTATAGCAATTTACCGTAAAATGTTCCTGCGATTTATAATTCTCATCCAGGTAAACTCGAGCTCTGTTGTAGTCTTTCATTGCATCACTTGATAACAGTTCTCTAAAAGACAAAAGAGATTGGAAATATAAAGGGACATGCAAACATACTGCATGGCTTTAGCATCATTCTCTGCATTGAAATGGCCTTCAATACAACGCAAAGGAAGTACAGGCCTTCATGTCATTTTCCCCAAAGATCTCCTGCCATTCTTTCCCAAGAGGTTTGCCGAGACTTCAGAAGCAGCGCAGCACATGGTCACGGCTGGTTTTGTGTTACAGCCATCTGCCTACAAGCTCCGGAGTTGTGAACATCAACTACACTTTACACATGAATCATGATTTTTCTAAGTGCCATTTTAAGGTTGTGAAGGACTCATGACTCTGAGGATCTCCAAACCTGTTAAAACTGGGTGATTCATTGCAAAAGGCCCTACGGTCTCAACTTCAGAGCTTTACTTTCTGGAATACAGTTAAACTGGCAGATTTACTCGCTTCGCGACAGGGTGGAAAGAGCCTTTCGACTTCAGCCCCCGCAGTCAAACTCTCGGACGCTCTCGGGTGTCCCGCTGCCCGTCAGCCTGCGCTTTCCTCCCCGCACGAGCTGCTCACCCAGGCTGCCCATCGCACGCCTGTGCTCAGAGCTGTGCTCCAAAACGCTGCAAGCGCCTGAACCTCTCTCCAGGGAGAAAGGACAGACACAGTACTGGACAAAATCTGTCATTTGTATGTCGGAGTTGTAAGCGTGCTGTTCTAAGTGGGCGATTTTTATGAAATTGGGCACGCCTGACGGGGGTGATGGAGACCACAATTCTGCAGTCTTTGGATAAATTCTGATCCAGCAACACGAGTCCCTGGCGCTGCTGTCTTCTGCAAGACGGGCACGTCTCTGCCAGGCTCTAGAGCCCCCTCGTTAGCCACGGCAGCACGTGCTCCTTCCGAGGGCAGCCGCTGCCGAGCGGGAGACGGGCCCTGGGGACGTTACGACAGGGGCAGAACGTCTCTCCCCTTCGCTCTCCGCCTCGCGAAAGGGGATCCGGCAGCCTGCAAACCTCGGGGGYGATTCCGCATGGTCCCACGCGGCGAACCCGGCCGTTGCAAACCACACACCTCATTTTACAGGCATAAAATTGACCCGACGGCTTCTGCGCAGAACTACGCAACGAGCACGCGCTTCACAAGCGCGCGGGAAGCGCAGGACTTATTTCATCTGTTTATTTAAAAAAAAAAAAAGCCCGGCTGTGGCGAGCAGCACAGCAGAGGGCAGTGTTCGCCCGCTCTCGGGGAGGAGGCCCTGCAACCTCGCTCCCAAGCGGCGCCGTCACGGAGGATTAACGATAAAAACCTTATTAAAGTATTCTGCACATTCACACCAGGAATCTCAAATTTTACTAGAGGACGAAGTAAAGAACACTGCAGCTGCAGATTACTTCTCCCTGGATAAAATTAACAGATGCCAGCTATTTAGATCAGATGTTCCCACGGGAAATGGGAGATGTTCCCATGGGAGACGTTCCCATATTTCTTGTGGGCATATACTCCACTGCACTAGACACCAAAAGGAGCAAAACGTGACAAATGGAGCTATTTAAATTACTCAGGGAACCAGGAGGCTTAGTCACGTCAGCTGGGGGTTGGGAACCGGCAACGGGGCAGAGAGGCGAGAACTGTCCGGCTGGTCACCGCTGGGAATCGCCTCGTTATACGCAATGACACGCAACGGCTGGCGGCGGGAAATGCCACCGCCGTGCCACCGCCCGGTGTCCCCGGCCGACAGCTACGCTCGTCGTCCGCATTTCCATAATAAAGTACCTCGGAAGAACCCCTCAGCTATGACTGTTTATACTAGTATTTGAGTAAGGATTTTAAATTCAGTGACTTAATTTTCTGAGCTGTGTTTTAAAACAGCGGCTTATCCACACAAGTCTTTTCAAAGGAAATTATTTCATTTACATGGAAATTTCTAATGGAGRTGCAGCATCAGCAATTGCTGGAAACCAAACAACTAACAMCTTTTGCCTCGATGTTTTTCCTCAGTTGGCACAGCGTAACACAACTAACTTKTTTTATTTCTTAGTTTTATTTCTTACTTCTCGGAACTCTGCGAATTAGATTTGCTGAGGACTGTGACAGGATAAAACGACACTGTCTTCTGACTAACTGCTCAAGCTGAAACTCTTTTCACCCTGAATTATGGCATTAAATGTTAATTAATTAAATTAAATACACGTCGTGTATTTTTTGTAAACAATTAGTTGTGCTTTCAATTTGTCTTGCTTTACACTTCTACCTTGTCAACTTCTGTTCAACTCGGACCAGTTTCCCAGTATCACCAGCTATTAAAAAAATTACCCTTATTAAAAGGTACGTGGATGCACCTGCCACAGCTACTGCTTAGAAGCACAGCAGTACGTCAGCTAAGTTACGAGCTGGAATGCACTATCCAAACATAAAACTGTTTAATAACTAGACATAACAAAGTTCACGTCAGAGATGATATCAAAGGGAAATATATATTCTGTACCTTGCCGTATTAACAGACCTACAGATTTTTTTAATGGCCAGAGGAGACTTTTATAGTTACTTATCCCGATTTCTTAAATAATACAGAACATAAACATTTGCCTAGTAACATCCTCCTGCAAGGTCATGTGATGTGGTGAAGCTGAAGAAAACTTCAAATCTTATTTACTTCACATGTATAAAGCCTTCCCCCTAGGATCACGTAGCAGCATTACAAAGCAGCTTTCCAGTTACTTACTTAACGAACTTGTCCACGTGAGACATGGAAGCTTCATAGTTTTTTCCTCCAAATTCCTGACAGTGCAAAGCCATGAAGTGGGGCTTGTGTGCATGTACAACCTGAAACACACAGACAAACAGGCATTAACAACGCTACAGATCCACAACTATTAACACACATCGTAAATGAAGCAAAGCCAGATGTGCTATCTCTGAAAGCAGGACTATCAGCTACTATCCGAAAAGTAACTGGCAGAACAGTAATAAGAAACGCGGGGACCATCACATGCTAGGGTACGTGAAAGACTCATAATGCACAATAATTACCTCAAATATTCTTGGCTAACCTTTCCTTTTTTAAAATTTGATTGCGTTCCTAGGCATTTAGAGTAAATGCATTACCTCTTCCAGCTCACTTTGAAGAGGACGTAGACCGTAAGGAGAATCAAAATGTCTTTGTACTGAGAGTTGGAAAAATTCAAAAACCTGAGTTTATTTGTAATTTCTTTTCACTTTTACAAAATGTCTTCATTTATCTCATGACAGAATGCCAATTAGCAATCACATTTGATATTTTTATTTATGGAATTTTTACTTAAATATATATACACACACACACTATAGCATATATACATGCATCTAATACAGAAAATACATACAAGAGACACAAATCCAAACTATTACATTGCACAAAACTAACATTTAAAATAAGTATCTTAAATATCAAATAGCCAGAACTATGATACAATAAACACACTAAAAAGTAGTAGTTTTAGGGGACAACATAGGCTTTTTAGTCTTTCACCAAGTCAAATATGCAGCATTTTTGAATTTACTGTTGCTTTAAACAAATAGTGAATGTTATTTTGTCTTTATAAACTTTCTTTGCATTAATTATATTCAGCATTGCAAACATTGCTTATCTAAAAATGTTTCTGTGTTGGTATTCTGTCTACACAACTTGTGTTTAACGCCGTATTGTCTTGTGAATTAGTGGACACGAGCTACGGAACTATTTCAAATTTTAAAAAGAAAAACAGCATAAAGTAATGCAACACGCTCCAGTGCAAACACGCAGGGTACCTAACACATGTTAAAAAACGTAAATACGACGGGGGGTTATTTCAGCTCAGCGGCACGTCTCTCCTTTCATACTCATTTTTGTCTGATGGTATCCTGCAAGCCTGAAAAGGGATTGACACAATAAGCCTGCGCAGCCATGCTTTTAATTATGGAAATTAACAGCTTAAGAAGGTCTTTTAAAATGTTTCTTTTTTAGCCGCATCATTTGATCTGATGACAGGAAACAAAACTCTTTATTCCTGCCCATGCAAAATAATCTCGTTGGGAATCGAGGCCAAACGCAACGAATTAAGTAGCGGCAAAACCTGGAACACGACCGACATTCACCGAACAAAAGAAAAACTCCATTTCTCTGCTCCTCTTACCTGCCACCCTCCCGCCACGCCGACGTAACGGATCAGCGCGAGCAGGATGTCATTAAAAGGGACGGTGCATCGGCCCCAAGACCTACGGGCACCGCCGCGGCAGCTGCCGGGCGACGCCTCCACCTCTGCTCAAAGCAGTCATTAGACGGGCACCCGCTTAACGACGCTAGCGGGTTAATCGATAGGAGACCTTATCGGTGACGGAYGGCGCATCACGTCTGAGCGACACCATTAATACGGCGGTTTTCACCCGACTCCGAATCGCCCGTAACAGGGTCGCTCACCAACCACACGGTAAATCCAGCAAACTGCAGCATTTCTAACCTAAGCTAGAATCGGACTCAAAAACAGAGGGCGACGGCCGCTGGCGCCCGAGCGATTTCAGACAAGTCGTCACCTCCTCCTCCTCCTCCTCCTCCTCATCTCAGTCTCCCCAGAACGAAGGCAGACCTCGGCACCCATCTGCCCGTGAACCCCCCCGAGGTGCACTACTGACGGGCGCTATACAGGACATAAAGCCTACTACTATATAAAGGGAAAAGCACATGCTTCCTCCCATGTACACGTATGTGGATCTCTGCGCACCTCGCTTAGATGTGAACTGTCACTAAYGAGTCAAATATGGCACATGGCAATCTTGCTTTACAAACCTTCTATCCGTAAGGATTAAGGGCGAACCGGAGCAGGACCCAACGGAAAGTTCAAACTGAAAAAATAAGCGGACTATAGAAGAGACAGCTAAAAAAACCCGGAACCCAAGAAACTGTACCTAACTTGGCACACGCACACATTTCCCTTTGATATAAACACCCCAAAGTGAGGTAAAAAGGAAGCCCTCCACCTCATTCAGTCCAAACCATCCTCATAACGTGGGAGTATCTATATGAAGAATTCCACAAGATCCTGTAGCTTCAGAAAAAGAACGTATTCTGTCTGAAAGGCAGTGTCATAACTGTAGCTATGAACGGTTAAACTCATACCAGCTTATTTTGTCAATTGACAAGCAATTAAAAGAGAAAGCTTTGCTGAGAATCTTCTTCATGCACCTTGCCCTACTCCAAACATAGCACTGCAACAGGACGTGTCTTTTAAACCGGTTTTGAATATATCCCTTCCTTGCTACAGCTATCAGCATTCTGCAGAAAGAAGCTTTGATTTCAAAAAAATCTGAATATCCACCTCAAATTTCAGTAAGAACTGCTAAACAGAAGCTTGAGAACTGAGCTAACCTACGGATGTGACCACCTGCTGGCAGTCCACCAGCGCAAAAGCCATTAAAAACCGAGGAACAACCAAGCAGCCCTATGAAGTCTGGCCGTCTGGCTGGTTTTCTTTAGTATTTTGAAGATAAATATTAACCAAATACAGCCTGTAAAGTCAAACCTCGTAACAGGCTTCATTTGGGATCTGCAGACAACATGCAGGCCTGGCTGCATGCGTTTTATTGCTCCAAATCAGCTTTGGCTTGCAAATACTGATCTTATCTATCTGGATAGCTCTATGAAATTACCATAATTAGAAAACAATTGCAACTATTTAATCTTGTAAAGCAAACATATTCAAGTCTTACTGTTTCAAAGGAACACATCCAGCAACTACCTATCGCAAGGAAAGTGAAAATTTACTGGTATGTCATTTTATTCATTTTAACTGCTACAACTGTTTGCTTCATTAAAACCTCTTCTTACATAGCTGATAACATTAATAAACTGGTAAGATAAAAGTCAAATAAACTGCTTCAAACGGGTTCTAGGAAAAAACTACCTCACATATATTAAACATGAGTAATAGGGAGTCTTGACAGTGGAAGCCTCCATAAAGAAAAACATTGGAGGAATTGCTGTTCCTGTAATGTAGCAAAATAGAAAATACTGAAGTCTGCCAATTATCAGCCTGTAAACTGAGATATGGGACACATTTTTTAGTTCACATTCAAATCCTTGAGAACTTAAAATCACAGCACATTTGGGAAAAAAAAAAATATTTATATATATATATGCTGCTATTTTAATAAGGAAACAGCACTGGCTGAATAGCCCTGACATGTCTTAGTGGAATTCCTTGCAGGTTAAACCACAAAAACACACCTGAATATTAGTTACATCCTCCTGTATAATAAATATCCTTCAACTAAGAGCAAACTGGCTCTGCTTCATTACCTTTTATTACTTTTCTGCTGTAATGGAAGAACAAACAGTACATAAGAATGAATAATGAATACTTCAGAGTTGAAAATTCATAGCTGCCAGAGGTTAAAGACTGTACACAAGATCATATAAACACTGTATTTGCATCTACAGTAGCACAAAGTTTTAAAAAGGATGGGCATTGGTCTGAATTTCCAGATATGCAAAAATAGTGCAGAGGAAGTCGCTTAATTTTTGGAGTATGTGTAATTGAGCAAGATGCTTCATCATTGCTAAGTATAAATACAAATCTGGTGAAAAATATTGTGAGCTACTTTTTCTATTTCTAATCGAATAAAAAAAAATCCAACTTCTAGCTCTTGTTAAGTGATAGTAGAGACTCTGAAAATAACCATAAACAATTATGAGGGCATACTGAAATTCCCTGCTCATGGGACAGGCTCTTCTTCAATCAACATGAAACATCTAACATTACACCTTAGCCATCACGAAGGAACATTATAAAACTCAAAAATGTTCTGTGGTTAAGAAATGTCGAAAATAAGGTTGTCTACGTAACAACAAAAATCCCTATATATCCTTGGCATAGTGTATACTCAAATTTAGCGGACAGACTTCTACACCTTTATCTGCCTGGACCACAACCTACCCCTGCGTAATGGGGTTACTTATCACTGTACGACCTCAAAAGCACATTTGAATATTCACAGTTGAACATTAGTACTGGTGTATTATTATATCGCAGCGGTGACCATAATGGAGAAAGTCATTATCAAGCAATTAGAACTTCAATTTTAATATAATTTAATAATATGCAGTAAATTAAGAATGGGGGGAAAAATTGATACTAATTAGCACAGATGTACAACAGTACAGGTAACTTCATTACCGGCATTTTGAATTCTTTGCTTCTAATGATACTTTAGTGTCATTTAAAGTAATTCCTTAAGGTTTTTTTTAAAACCTTACAAAGGTAATACAGGCACATAACGTCATCAGGTGGGTAAGAAACTTCACATCCTCCCCCTCAAGCCTCTGTCACTTGAGTAAACGCAGCGACAAGTTGTCTAGACCGTTGCTTTCCCTGCGGTCGGCACTGGGGGAACGGGACGCTCCCCAGAGGCGTCCGCAAATCCGCACCGGCAGCGGGGAACCGCGATGCTCGAAGGTCTGGGGCCTCTTCCAAAGCCTGAAAAATCCCGTGCTGCGAGCCGCCTGGCATCCTGCCCCCTGCGACCTTCCCCACCTCCGCTTGGGACTTCCACCCAATTTCAGTGCGGCTCTTCCCAGGGCACGGCTTGGCTTCCTTCCCGGCTGGTCAGGCTTGGCGGACCKTTCCCGGGCAGCTCTCCTGCGCAAAGCTGGTGGCCTGTTGCTACCTGCCCTTCCCGCGCCTCCTTCCCAGCCGCCTTTTCCATCTCAACAGCTCCGGCTCCCTCCCCGGCTCCCCAGTGCACCTTGGTCCTTTCCTCCGGGCTGCCCCGGCTCCAGGACGCAGCCTCCTTGGCCGGTCCGCCCTGGTCCCTGGGGGACACCACAGGCCAGGTCTCACCTCCCGCTCCCGGAAATAAGCCAAGAGCCCACGGGAACACAGGAAAACCGAACAGGGGCTTTTGGTCTGGCCTGACCCCCGAGCCGGGCGATGGGAGCTCACGCGACCCCTTCTTGCCGGGAACAGCGGCTCCTCTCCCGTCTCCTCCAACACTCAGCACGAGGCACACGTGGAAATTTTCAGCTTAAGCAGGGAGCGTTTTTACAAYGTTTATGTGACAGAAACCAATGAGAAGGGTTGAGTAACTGAAAAAATTCTTCCAAATATGAACTGCATTTATGCATCAATACGTACTATAGAAAAAGGAACCAATACATAAAAGAGTCAGACAGAGGGATTAACTAACTTGGAGCCCACGCTCCAAAACATGGAATGCCTGGATAATCCTTCCTAATCTTTCCTATTCTTCTGGCCCCTGYTCCCTGGCAATATGCTGTTTCCAGATTAGACAGTATCTACAGTATCTGAAGCCGTGACTCAGTCGAAACTTGTTCTGTACAGTCACAAACTTTAAGAGGAAGAAGGGAGCCGGGTTTTGAAAAAACAGTGCTTTTCACGAGCTCCCCCGGCTTCGGTGAGCTCATTCACACACACGGATTTCCAAAAAAGCAAGGCTCTCGGCTGGGAAAGGGTAAGGACACACCATTTACATTASTGCGCTTGGGAGAGCGTGCCAAGTCTCAGCTTGTCGCTGCGGCGCAGAAGAGCAGCCGGGGCCAGAAAGCCGGTTTCTGAGCACGATCTGCACAGGATGCCGCAAGTTTCCATGATGTCAGAGCCAGGCTGGCTGCCGGCCCACGTGGCGCCGGGGACGGGCTTCTTCCCCCCGTCAGTCAGCTGGGCTGCGCTCGCGCCTTTCTGCTTGAACGGAAGTCACTGAACCGAGCACATCTTTGGTGAAGCTTTAACTTAGAGAAATACACCAAAATCCAGGAACGCATAAGCTGTACAGCTAAGACAACCGTTTTCACCCTGTTTTTAGGCTATGGTTTTGATAAAGCAAAATGAAAAACCTATCGGAGAAAAAGCTCCTAGACTGAGACTCACTGGGGTTGTTGGGTTCTGTTACAAAGCGTTTCGGGGGATCATCCCCTACAGTTAAACAAATAGGATTAAATCCACTGTAATAACTAAAGAACAAACTTTCTGGGAGGCTGCTTTTTCCTCTTCTTCTCAAAAAGGTTAATACACACACTGTGCTAACCAGCACAGCGTGGAAGCCTCCATACAGTAACACCACGATGGCTTTAAGGTAAGCTTTTTACTTTTGTGTCACTACAAATAAAGGACTCTCAAACATATTAAGTGACATGGCCACTTATGCATCGCATTAGGAAAAAAATCCCTGCCTCCACACTTTTATTTAAATGGACTGCCATGCATGTTACAAAAAGGATTGTACTAAAATTAGTAAAGATTTTCAATAGTTCGAGCTCTTAACATCCTCCCGCCTCAAACACTAAGCTGAAAGGACACGGGGTGGGGAAGGAGGGAAAAACCATCAACAAAAGGCCTTTATCTGGCCCACCCATGCAAACACAGCTTCTTGGCTTTCTCCTGAAATTTCTTGCAACCTACTGTTTTGTTTTTTTTTTCTGTGAACTGACATTAAGTTGGATATTGGACACTTTACACAGGTAGGGCAATAATCCAACTTACATATGCTGTGAACACACAACCATTCACATAACATGTACTTCATCAAATCATCCAATTTCTCGTCAAGCGGTAAACTCCTCCCCATCAAACACATCCTGCTTCAAACCAGCGCTGTCACCATCTGTCTGCTCACTTTCCTCCGAACAACCTTTTCCCTCCCCGTTTCCAACTTCCCCACTCTTCTTTATCCATTCTCTTTCCCCAAACCGCACGTTCCTTCATTTCTTGCACCCTACGTTGCTTCTCGCAAATAACCAGCACAGGAGCTGCGTGAGATTTAGTCGGATATAGCCAGGTCAGGCTTGCAGGATCTTCAGACACGAGGATTTGGCGGGGGAGGAGGAATAAGGGCAGACAGCACAAATCATCATGTTCCGGGCAAGAGTTCTCAGGGAATCCAGCAGAGAGTAGGAGGGCACGTTTGCGAGGAAGGGAAATTTTTACTGAAAAGGCGACAGGAGTCCATGCCAAAATGTTTAAGATCCAAGTAACCCCCCGCTGCTCACAGTCAAGCAATGAGGCATAACAACTAGCAGCAGGACTTCACCGAGTTACACCTCCTTATAAGAAGGTTTTTCTCCCTTAGCTGCAGTTTCTGACTGTAGAGTGCAATGTATGACATACTAGTTTACTTTTTTCTGAAGTACCTTGATTTCAGAAGATTCTTTTCGACTGTAAATACTCTTTTCTCCGCAGAACATTAGAAACTGGAGCAAACGGTGTACTTCGAGACTTCTGCAACATCTCTCCTCTGCAATGCCTGCTTCCAGCCCTTTCTAACAAGGGAAGGGATTTGTTTTCCAACTGTGGTGTCTGTTCTGCTTTTTTTTCTTAGTTAAAAAAAAAAAAGTAATTTCCATACCTTCCAAAAGTTTTGGTCACCTAAAGCCTATTCAGGCCAGGTGATTTTATGGGCTGCCAAAAAGCATTCAGCCAAGATGTTGTGAGCTTCATGCATTATGGCACTGCARTACATTATTTTCTTACTAGTAGGCTCCAAAAGCACAAGCTGCAAGTCTGTGACATTTAAAGTAACTGACTACCAAGAAGATTACCTAGATTCTTAATGGTTATGATCCAAACTATTTAATGAAAGAAAAGGCTYAAAAATGCCTGAATAAAAATAATGAGAATTCTTAATAATCGTAAGGGTAGGGCGAAAATAATGTCAATTATACAAGCAATAATGGTGTTAAATATCAATTTAGTTTCTGTGTAACAGGTAAGTTACTGCAATGTCCATTTCTAAGATGGACGACGAGATTTATCATAACATAGGCATATAATCTATACACATGCCTAAAAAGAATTAAATCATTTTTTCACACCATTCACAAGCCTTATTTGTACCAGCTATAGTTCTCAGAATAAATTAATAGCTATAAGGTCATCAAGGTAAAGTTTCATGGATATGTGCATTGATAGCCTAATTTTGTTGAAAATTAGATTTCTAATTATATTAGAAGTCCATGATCATAGTCTATCTCAGAGAAAATTGTGCTTCCTTTTTTAACACCAATTCCATCCTTAACAAACTGAAAGTTGTTCTATATCACCCTTCTCTTATGGCAAGATTCAAAGTAAAGTAGTCGACCTATTTCTATGTCTGAAAGTCACAGACAATACCCAAGATTTAACTTTGAAATACAGTAGAAGCCTGTGCCTTTTCAAGCACAAGCATGTCTTCATTCATGCAAAGATGTTCTCAAAACAARTTAGCTGCTATCAGCAACTGAAATGGACTTAGAACAAAGTTTAGAGAAAAATCATACTTAAGATAAACAGAACATACATGCACCTACCAACAGGCTTCAGTTATATTTTAATACTAAATACAATCAGTCTGCAGAACACACAGAGACACCAGTCTTGACTTTATCAGGATAGCAATCATAACAACAAACTCTCTATTGTAACTAAAATGCAGAAAATACCATAAAGGAAACCAAAAAAGGAAGCTTTACTTGCATTGTGTCATCTTACTCGAGTTACTACCAGAGTTTTCAAGATGCAGAGAAGAGTGAACCGGGTTACAGAACAAATCATTTCGTTATCAAAAGACGTGCTGTGCCAAAAGAAAATCCTTCCGTCAACTCGTGCCTCAGGGCTCGCGGCCGGGTSACCGGCTCCAGGGCGGTCGCAGTCTTGCTCCCCCACGGCCTGCGCGACTGCACATCTCTTCCCTCTTTGCAACAGCACGGTATTTACATGACCAACCAGAAAATCATTTCAAGGAAGCTAATCCAACCCCAAACAGTCATATATTAGCTGAATTAGTTTTTGCTCCCCCAAGAGTGACAGCACTGGGCCAAGGAGCAGGAGCAACGGTGGCAGCCCCAGCTTGAAGGGGTCTATGGCAGCAGCACCACATACAGAAGAAWGTAAATCTCTAATGTCTATGGCTGTAATGGCTATTTAATCATTTCCATAATCYTGATGGCTTCCTTAAGCAAAGGAGAAAGGGGCTGCAATAACGAACAAAGAAATAAAGAAATAATTCAATCTATTTTGGAAGTTCTACAAGCTTAGGGGAACMAAAAAAAAGCCCAAAACAAAACAGAAACCCACAAATCAGAGCATGCTCTAAATAGTAAGCAAACCRTAACCACAGCACTGTCCTTTCCAACTCTAAGCTTAACAAGAAAATTTAAAAAGTGACTTCTGGGAAGGCAGTCAGCTAATTTAGTGCTCTTTCACTCTTCTTAATCAAAAAAAGAAAGCACAGTTTATACCTTAAGTTTGTACTTCAGAGGTAAAATAGAGCCACAAAAGTCAGTATGTGGCTTTTGTCAACCTCATTAAAATATTTTCTCATTCTTCACCGAAAAGGGGCGGGGGGGGGTGTTTATCATAAAGGAGGTCCTTGAACTTTCAAGGCGAGACCACATACTTGGCAGTCTTAAATCAAACCATCAAGGAATTGCCAAATTCTAGGTTACCGCTTTTAAATGTTTCCTGTTAAGACAGGGAAACAAATCGCTAATCATTAAATCACTTCTCAAATTACTAGCAGCTGGAAGCAGCCGAACCCGAGACCGTGCCTGCCAGCGGCTGGTCCACCCAGGACGCAGGGGCACCGGTGGCATTTGGTTATCAGGGCACCGGCTCGGGTCTGCAGACGACACGACAGTGCTCCAACACCCTGCTCTCCATGGAAGCGGCCAGAGCCTGGGCACGGGTTTCTGGTTTCTGCTTTGCGAAGCAGCAGGGCACGCAGGAGGACGCTCGTTTTCAGGACGCCCTAATGTGGGTTATCGACGCGAAAAACGCAGAACCACAGAATGGCCATCTCCAAGGATGGAGACCCCACAACCTCTCCGTGCAGCTTTGCTCCAGAGCGTGCAACACCTCCGTGGCATCATGGCAGGGCTGTTTCCCCATTATATCGAGCACAGACAGGTATCTGATCACCTCACGCCATCGCTTAAATGGCATGCTTTCAGGAGGAATAAAGCCCACGATCAAGCACAGGAGTCTGTCTGGGCTGTAGGACGCTCCTTGCCTCTGCTCAGCGCCTCCCAAACGGGCAGTCAGATCCTTTTCTAAAATGTCAAGCTCAAATATATTGCAAATTTTGCACTTAGTGARAAGCACAGGTTTACAAATAGATGACGGAAAGCATGAACAATGTAACTACAGACATCACCCAGCAAGAGGAAGACTTGGGAATAGACATGTGATGGAAACACACTCTAACAGCTGATTTTCTTCAGTGAGCTTACTTTCAAAACACTACAAATCAAGGAGAAATAGTCTTATCTTTCTTATTCACATTTACATTTTTTTAAAAAATTAGCTGTTTAGTGAAGTTAGGTCAAGAGGCAAAAGGAGGCAAAATTTGATAATATAGAAGAAAAAATTCTGCTGGTCCAATTCTCATACGATCACATTTCAAGAGAGCAAGTTTCTGAAGTTCAGCTTCTAGAGGTGAACTAAATATAATTCTCAAATTTTAAAAAGGATATGAACAGTTCCGACTTCACAGAAGAAAACCTGAAAACATGAATTCTTAGGATTCTAAAGCTAGAACACATGAATCCCACATTCAGACCCTCTCTGCTCCCTCTAAAGAGCATCAGTACTTGAAAAGTAGATGCTCTGAAAAAACTGCACATTCAAAGAACCACCTTCTTGAGGCAATCCATACAATATCAGAGGCAGAGGGCCTGGGGAGGTTAAAATTCGCTTTTAAGTTGCCAACACATGAACATAGTTTGGGACACATGAACACAGAACTATGTTTGGGAAGGGGATGGAGCAGGAGGAGAAAAGAAAGAAGACGAGAGGACAGCTGAAGTTTTTTTTTTTTTTAAATAGCTAAAATACGCTAACTTTGAAGTCAATATTGCATCCAAGGAAGAGGAGG
Source organism: Apteryx rowi (assembly GCF_003343035.1). Classification (NCBI taxonomy): domain Eukaryota; kingdom Metazoa; phylum Chordata; class Aves; order Apterygiformes; family Apterygidae; genus Apteryx; species Apteryx rowi. The sequence goes on from NW_020448641.1 coordinate 401,305, forward strand.
AGGGTAGGGAAGAATTCTGACTCATTTAGAGAATGCATTTGACGATACTGTGTTTTAACTAAAGTACTGTGATCAGTTTGTGAAGCACAAATAGACACTGATAAACGCATTTCTCAGAAGCCTGTTTCTCATTCTTCAAAGATTTCATTACTAGAGCAGTATCAGAAAAGCTGGCTTTCTTCTTCTACTTCTTCTTCTTTTTTTTTTTTTGCAGAAGCTTATCCAGCTGGGTTTTAAACCTTCTTATTTATCTACTTGTGGCTTTTATCTACCTTTATCTACCTATGGCTTATATCACAGGGAAAGTGTTATGAAGTCACAAAATGGATGTCACGCGTTCGGCAATGGAATCAAATGGAAAAAGTAGAGCAGCAAGCAGGAAAAGCTTTACTATAAATGTAGAGATGGGAGAAAACAGCAGGCAGGCTTTTGACATCGAGGCCATGCTGCTCCTCAAAGGAGCCGGCTGCCAACAGCGTATCAGTGCATTGCCAGCTCCAGTTCTGAACGATATACATGGGAAAGGTGCTGCCGCTTCCTTTGGTATGACAAAATATAATACCTAAAAGTATCCAGAACTGAGTTAAGTTGAACTGTTCCTTCATTTTTTTTCTATTTTTTCCTTGAGGGAAAATAAAAATCTTAATAATAGGAAACTGGTAGAAAATTATCCAGTGTTTGATAGATGTAGCAATTTTAAAAGGCAAGAAATCACACACAATCCAAAACGCAGACTTCAATTTTACAAGACTTGAGATGGATGAATCCAAGGAAAATAGATCAGGCAAAATAACCATTCTCTGCTGCACCAACTCTACTGTCAACACAGGCAATACAACAGTACACTAYAGGAGGGCTGCTATATGCTAGCTGTCATTAAAAACTCAAGTGAAAGTTTATTTAAAACATTTTTAGYAATTCTCAGACAAAACGTGTAATTTAAAGACATTATTAGATCTTTCACATTTTTCATGTTAGTAATTTAAGATATTTGCAGAATAAGGGCATAAGTTTAAAAATTTTAACATGCGATAGTTAAATGTTCTTTTAGTTCTCCAGATGCTATCAGTTTGGGAAATGCATATTGCAAATAATTACTGATAACACATATAAATTGAATAATTTGTATTCCTCTATTGCACCTATTAAAATCCCTTAATTTGTTGGAACTTAAAAACAAGCCACAAAACGCTACTATGTTAAATGTTACTGGAGGTCAATTCAAAGATAAAGACAAACCAACCAACTTCTACCAGTATTTAAGAAAAGAAAACCAGCACTGATATCTCCATTTTGGGGTTTAGTTTCTAGAAACATGTTAAACTTAAATTGATAACTGGCCTTCCTTTTTTTTGTGTGTGTGTGCAGATAATTTTCACCGCTTACAACAGGACTTCACTGTTAGAAGTTACGCAAACTGTATTGACACAGCTCTATATGCAAATTGAATTCCTCAGAAGAATGGAAAAAATTGCGGTCTGTGGTTTATCTGGGTTTCGTGTTTATAAAGAAGTGTTAGAAGTCTTATTACGAGTCATTTTCCAGTACTTGTCATGAATTCAGACTTGCAGTATTTCAGCCCAGCATGTCGAACCCAGATACAAAAGTCAGGCTGTACATTTGCTAGGTTGCTGTATAGCCTAATATCAGGGTCGGGCTGTCCCGAGTACGGCGCAAGACTATTAGCTGCTCCCCTAATGAGCATTTTACGAAGTTTTATCCTGTTTCCTGCTGCATTTGCGAGCGCAGCCYGCGCCGTGGCCCTGCCGCGCGCGCGAGAAACGCAGAAGGGCTGGAGGCCAGCGAGCTGCTCGCTTCCCCGAAACGGGCGGCACCGGGGGGACGCCGCTGCAGCGAGACGGGCTCGGACCCGCTCCGTCCGAGACCGCGCGGACTCGGACCCGACCCGTCGCATCCAGCTGCCGACGRAGCGTTTTCGCCCTGCTTTGAACCTGGCAAACACAAATAGTCCCCGGACCAGAGACAGACCAAGCCCAGGTCCACGTTAGTGGTTTCCGCTCTAGGCTCCTAGCGGCTTTTTCCCCCCGCCTCCTTTTCTTGTTTTTCACAAAATATTCTGAAAGGTTTCTGCAGGGCTCTGGTGCAGAATGGGAAAGTTGCACAAGACCTGATCATTTCTTGTGACACGGAAGAAGCATTTCTCACCCTGCTTTAGCAACAAGTGAGCATGGATGGAAAATGGTTGATAACTATGCAGAGATAAGCAATGTGATGCTGTAAAACATGCAGCCAGAGATCTAAAAAAAATATGGATTATACCTATTTAAATGTAGTTTATATTTTCATCATAGGAAGAGTCTTTTCTGAAAATCTGGACAGGTTTTTAATTAGAATTAGCTGAGAAAGCCTGCACACTTGGAATATCATCTATTAATAGCAGTAATCAATCCAGATGAAAGAAAATAAACAAAAAATATTAATCTTTTGTGAGGCTGACATATAATATAAGAGTGGGTACTCCATTTCAGATTTTTTTCAAATAAATTAAACTTGCCAGAAAAAGCTAACYGCACTATTTTACAATATTACAATAAAGGTTGCACGTTGCACTAGTAACTTGTGCATCTAAATAATTASAGGACATTTTCAGGTAAAAAAGCAAAGATAATATAATAAAATACTGATAATCAAAATATGCTGTAGTTTCATATTAAAACTGATAGGGCAGAATATWGTTCCTTTAAACATTTTTAGATAGGAGATTTAACAATTCTTAAGGAATTTCAAAATCTATCAATTCCGGGTGATGTGATACATACTGTCAGCACTAACACCACRTACAAAGGACGACACCTCTGTGTTGCATCAGTGCTCACACTTTATTGCTTATTTGCATATTTCTACATGACAACTTATTTGCATGTTTCTCCATTGACTCAAAAAGTTAAACAAATCTGTACTGCAACAGCATGTGTTAGAGTGGCTTTTATGCTATAAATAAATAATTTGAAGTTTACACAACATTTTATAATAGGGGTTCAGTTCCTATATTTTCATATTGCCCCAAAAAGAAAAATTTCAAAGGAGGATGGATAGCAGGACTGATCTATTGCAAACCAACATCAAAATTGTTAGGTTTTACTGTCAACRTAAATGTAAACTAGACCTTGTAACACATTTTTTAAAAATTACTCGCATACATTTCTTTCTTGAAGGAGACTTAAAAGACTACTTCATGCCAAACTAATATCATTTTTATAAAATGTCAAAACCTTTTCTGGCAGAGGATTGTAAATGAGAACAAATAATGTCTATACACTGAACTTTTATAATCTTCAGTTAGAAACCCAGAAAAATGCATTTTTTTTAGGACTGACTTTGACTATAAAATAGTTTATGGCTCCAACTCGACAAAGCAGAAAATCGTTGCATAAAAATGTTGTATTATTAACTAAGCTATAGATCATAAAAAAAAAAAGTTTTACCTTACCTGATAAAATTCCCGAAGCCAATTCTTCTGTAAATTTTCTGGCTGAAAGAAAAAACAAAAAAAATTAAGAATAAAGCATTTTTATAATATTTTGATACTTTTTTTCATTGGTATATTCAAAAAAAAATTTTTTTCTACATTTAAAGAGAAAAAAAAAAAAAGGCAGCTGTTAGCACGCTCCTCCCAGAGCCCTAATGGCCAGGCCTCTCCTTTTCAGTTCCAAGTCCCCTCTTCTCAAATTTTCCCCAAGAAGGTGCATTTTGTACGTGACTTCACTACATTTGTACACTTACAATCATATCAAACAAATCAGACTAAAAATATGAAATACGTGCTTTTTAGAAGCACAAAACTTTACATGAACTGCTGATACCCAGCTTTCAAAATTCGAGAACACAGATGCAAATTACATAGATGGACTTTTAATGAACCAGCTTAAAGAGACTACYGTGCTTTTGGGGGATATTGGAAGTACATTAGGACTCCTGTCAAGGATAAACTTGGAGAAGCGTTTCGAGATTGCTACAAAAGTTCTGAAAACTAAAGAAGTAAAAATATAATGAGAAGTACAAAGTTCTGCCTTTCCCAAAGCATACAGCACCCTAGATACAATTATGGAGATACATAAAACCGATTTTTGCACAGCGAATGTACAGCTAAACCTCAACCTTCAACATCAACACTCCCTGCTAATTTTCACATCAAATCCCCATGAATTGGGAGCAAAACCCAAATCAGACTCCTCTCCTATAGAAACAGCAAGCGAGCCTGGTATCTGCGGTAGGTAGCAAACGCAGTGAACTGGAAACCAGAAGATGCCTCAACATCCTCACTTCAGCAACAGCCTCCGACCAGCTGGTGTCATAACTAAYGCAGACACAAAATTTCTGTCCTGCTCTATTTCCCTTCAAATGTGTTTTCAAGCAGTTAAAGACAATGTTAAACTCATTCATTTATATGAATWAAGATTCATATAAGCTGTTGAAGGAAGATTTGCTCATAGGTGGCCAAAAAGAATTGTGAGTAGTCACAAAATAAGCTTTTTAAAAAAAATGTTGAGGGGCTTTTCACCCGCTAATCATCACCTAATTTTTGTTAATCCTGCATTCTTGATGATTCTGAATTTCAGACACTATTGGTGAAGGTGAAACCTTCACTCCCTATGAATAGTTACTTTTTCTCATGATGAACTTTTTCAGTATTTCCTATCAAAGTTAAAAATAAAAAATAAAAAAAAAAAACCACCAGATACGGTAGGAGCGGGTTAGCCCTTGTTTCAGAAAACCTGATGTCAGCAAGAACTGCGAGGATTCCCGGATCTGAAACCCCGGGCAAATCCCACATCTTGCCCACAGCTATTTTGGTACTAAATCAGCTCTTTCCTGGGGAGAGCTGAGGACTGCAGAAGTTCCTCAGATGGGCTTGCTCTCGGCCCGAGTTCAGGCACGTTTTATATTAATCACTGCATAAAACGAAAAGGCCCCGTTTCCCACCCATGTCCTTCCCCGCGCAAAGCGACCCAGAGCAAGAACAAGGAAGCTGCAGACACAGAAACTGAAGACAGATGAGCAATTAAGCAAGCAATGGAATATTCCCTCCAAAAATGCCACCTTTTTTACCACTTATGTTGCAACTTAACCCTTTTTCTGCTCATTTTGAATTTAATAAGACAACCCACCGTGTAACAATGAATACGAATTGGGGCTAAATTGTTAATAGTTATTGTTGCTTTTCAGACAAAAACAACAAAAAAGCAAACAAACCTAATATTAGCTGCTATGATTTCAAGCCAACTTCTATCCCAAAGTTATGAAGATAGAGCAAGTAAAGATTAGTAGGCCATGGTGCTAGAAAACAGATCTGAACCAGGGCCATGCATGCCTGTTTTGTATATGATGTATATTTTGTATATGTATATGATCTAAAACCAAAAGTCCAGATTCAGACTATCAAGAAAGCAAAATCTTGGGGCCTGCAATATCTCCGATTACACATTTCTGGTAGTTATGACAACTAGATGAGCAAATCCGGTGTTGTATCGCAAGCAGGCATCAGCAGTGCTATGTATTTGTTTACAAAACAGCAAGTATGGCCTTATTAACTAGGTAATAGGCAATTTTAGTGGTGTTAAAAGACTTGTAACTTTTCTCTTTAGTTTATTTATGCCAGCTGCAAGAGGTCCTGGGGACCTCTTAAATACCAAATGTAATCCAAAATTAACAAAAATCACTCATATGCAGAAATCCAGCAAGGAAAACCAAATCCAGTTTCAGCCTATCTTTACAGGAAKAAACTAACGCGCAGGTCCCACGACCTAAACACAAAGGTGAATTTGTGCTGAGTGTACGCCAAAGCGCGAGATCCTTCACCAAGAACCTCATCTAGTTTCAGACACAGCCTTTCCATCTGAAGYATAACCAAGCTTTTTTATTTAGCATGTTTTGAAATCCTCAGTTAAATCAGTATGCAAATCTCTAAATATGAATGGCAAGCACTATTCACATGTTCGTTTATATTAGCTACAGCTTTGTAAGTGAGAAAAGCTGCTACCAAACAGAAATATTTAATGCAAATTATTCACATCTGAGGCATCTCAGAGGAGAAGCTAAAGCACAACATGGCTTTTGTTTTTAAACGCAACTGAAGTGCTAAAAACTCCCCCATTTCCTACATGACTAAATGAAAATCTTGTAAGATTAAGCATTAAAACAACCGAATGCATCAGCGGGAGGTTGACGAGGCCTCTTCCGGGCCCTCCGACAGCTCTGCACCTACCGCCCATATGCCAGCAGCTTGTTTTGGAGACGTCAGATCAAACACCGCAAAGTTTGCTAGACAAACTGAATCCCAAGCAGCGAACGCAATCTGCCAGGGGAGCCACCCTCTCCCGTAGGGGCTCCTCAACGCGAAGTGACTCAGAGCTTACTCAATTCTTCTAATATTTTCTGTAGAGGGAGGGGAAAAAAAAAAAACAAAACCAAAAGCCCCCCAAAAACCCAAACACATACACCCCCCAGAAGAGCAGTGCCCGGAAGACTGTTTTTGACCAGGACTGCAGCAGTACGGGAAGGTCCGTGCAGTCTCAAGTCATTCCACCACCACCACCGGGAGGCACAAAGAAAAGCTCAAGTTCACCCCCCGGGAAAGGTGTAGGAGTTTCCTGGGCTATATTTTCCATGCTTCCAGCCCTTCTGATGCTCCGGGACACAGATTCACACCCAGTGCCTTTCTGTAGCTGTATTTTCTTGGTATTTGCTAGGTTTTCCAGCAGCAAGATACCACCAAAGTACCATTTAACGTGAGTTCACGCTGAAGAAGCGGGAGAAGGGGCTATAGGAGGGAAGCATCGAGAGGCCTGGGTCCTCATCACCAACCTGCCACCGCGGCTCGCGGAACATCACTTAACCTTTCCGTGCATCGTGGCTCAGCGGGATTAGTCACGGCACAAAGCCGGGGAAGCGCTTGCTTGCTCAGTCTCTTTGTGACCCCGCCTGTCACAGAACGGATAACACTATTTACTCACCATCTTCGCTACGTTGCCAAGATCTTTGGATGACGGGTGTCATAAGTGGAGAGTATTACTGAATCCTCCCATATCGCCAACCAGCAGAGAGATACAAATATATGCAGAAAACTCAGAGAGCCTTCTAGCACATTCAAGATCTCAAACTTACATAAAACAAATCCACAACACCCACATTTTAAAGGTAGGCCAGGGATGTATTTTAAACGTAAGCCAGGAGTCAACCACAAGTGACACTTAAAAGCTAACTCTCCCATTGCTGCATTTAGCTATTTTGGTTGCTATTAAATCATGTATTTGTGAAAAAGCAGGGGAACAGTAAAAAGCTTTTCTTTAACCCTGACAATCGCTATCTTTAAACCTTGCAAGACAACRACGGGTACGCTCTGTGAAGTTACTGTACATGTCCACCACAAAGGACTTCAGCTCAGGAAACCAGACCGTGGCACGAAGTCCCTTCACTTGCACAGCTTTCTAGAACGCTCACGCCTGGCTCCTTGTTAACAAAAAGCCCCCAAAGAAACAAAAAAACCAAACCAAATCAAAGCAAAAAAGAGCAACCAACCAACTAACCAACCAACCAACCCCAAAAGCCAGGCAGCTAAGACGATCATTATTTAGAAGAGGCTCTATACCCTGCCAATACAAACCCTCCCAACACTCATTTTCTTTTAAATTTGCTTTTGGTTTCTGTTTTTCGTTTCCAAGTCAGATTTCCCTCCTTGGTTTTACAGCCTATTTTTGTATGCTGACATCAACACCTATTGGAGAAGATGAGGTCCTGATGGTATTTGAAGAGCAGCACCTGCGGAGCCCTGGGCGTCAGCGAGGCACGGACGTGCACGCATGCATCTCTGAAACGCTGCAGCCCGCGGAGCTGACGGGACACGTGGCCACGCTGCCCGGCTTCCCACGCAGGGCTCCCCTGAACCACGGCACCTCTTACGGAAAAACGGAAATCGCATACAACTTTCCAACGATGGAGAACGTAACGCGACTCGTCTGGGTCGCTGTGGCAACTCTGTTCTCACCTACTCGGTTTCTGCCCGCTCTCCTCTCTGTCACACGTGACGGTTGAAACCCCTCTGCAGAAGGCTCTCCTCCCTCCTCCGCACGGTCACCGGCATTCAGGGGTGACATTTTCTTTGGTGGGTAAGGGCGACCCACGCCAGGTCCGGCGGAGGCCTCGTGCTCCGTGCCCCTCTCCAACCTCCTGCTGGAGCTGGCCGTAGACCACGTCCAAGGTGCTCTTGGGTACCCTGGCAGCCATACGCCAAACATCTCCGCGCTTACTGGTGGTCCCCAAACACACACCTGGAACACCGCCCACCAACACCCTCGTGGCACAACGCGGCGTTCAGACAGGGAAGGGAAAAGGTGAGTTTAGGACGCTAAGGAGAGGTATATATCGTTCTACAGCTTCACTTGCCTGCGTCCCTTTAAACGACACAGAACAAAGTCACTGGAGAGCAGGCATTTATAAAAATAATTTCAAAACCAAACCAGCTAAAAGGAGATGAATCACTAAAAAGCTGTAGGACACTTTCCCGATTTCCTCCTCACTTTTTCCTCATCTGAGCACCACAACAAAAATATAAAATATAAACTGCAAAGTTAGAAGTATTCACTAGAAATGACAAACATTTAAATGACTTAATGTCAGGTAACCTCCTGGGAGCTCCAGCTTTCCTGGCCCAGGGTCACAACCTTGTTCCCACTAAGAACGGGACGTGCATTTTTTGGCTGCCCCCAAAGCACACATTCCCCGCTGAACCCTCCCGTGGTTGTCCCCCACGATCTCCACGAGATGGCAGCAGGAAGACGACATGTCAAACAAGGGCGTAGAGTTGAATGCCGGCCAACAAGGGGCCCAGTTTTAAACCGCATTTAATTTTGCAAAAAGTTGAAAATTATTTCATCGCAGGTAAGAAGAGATGGGTCGATAAATCATAGTTCACAACCTAAGTTTTTTGAAACAGATGACCACAGGTGGCAAAAGCCCAATGAAAAAATATTAACAGGTGCAGAATAAAGCTTTGAAGCCTACAAATTAATTCCTTTCTGAGCTTCCAAGGAAAACAGGAAGGCCTGAAGAAGTGACGACGGGAACACACAAACCAGAAGTAGGAGAAACAGCACTGGAACATGGTGCTAAAATCCTTCAGCATCTTCTCTCCTGAAATTACCTTCTATTTAGGTAATTAGGACTGATAATTAGGATTTCCTTATTAATATAGGGGGATTTTTGATCATTTTAATCTTTGCTGTTGTGATTCATTCTCTCTCTGTCCTCTGCTCACCCGGCTTGTCCTCATGCTCCCCTGTTCCTGCTCTAAGCACGACTTGAGCGCTGCTGGACCGGCTCCCCGCCTTCCTTCCCCATCTGCTGCAAGCACCTTGCAGTTCTGTGAACTGCCTTACCCTTCTGCTACGGTCTCTCTGCCTTACCACATCCTTTCTTTTTGTTTTTTACCCCTCTTAAGGTAAAATTCTGTAATCTACTTCTCTGCCTCAAACCTCTCCCCAGTCACCTCTCCGTAAATTACATAACATTGCATTCTGAAAGGCTGGAGACAAATTATCTTTCCACCTGATTTTTATCTTCCTCTTATTTTTCTATCTAAAAATAGATACATTATAATCCTTGTCTTCCAGACTCTTTGGCCTTCTTCCCATCCTTTCTCTCCATATTCTGTCCTTCATTAAATTATATCATTCTTCTTGTAATATAACTGAAATTAATCTTTTCCTTGTTCTCCTCAATGCTAAATCCTTTTTCCATTCACTGATGGATTTCTCATCATTCACTAATCCGAACTTGCTTCGTTAGCCTCCTCGTTTCTAGCTTCTCCCACTTCCAGTTTTTCAAAAAGGCTGTTGCTGGGGTCCTCTTCTCCTGGTCTCCATCTAAGTTTCTCCCTTCCCCGGTCGATGACGATACCCTGCACACCCTCTTCGCGAGGATCAAGCGATGATCCTGCGGTGCCGCCCTCCCTCGGCTCATGAATTCCTCGGGCTGCTCGGCACGTCTCAGCCTATGCAAGTGCCTGTGTGTGTAGCACACCACGTCTCCTCGGGGGGATTCTGCTGAACATCACAGACGAGTATTTTTATGAGCTGAGTAGACGTACACAGACTACCCCTCAAATGTGCACAACAGTTTTGCAACTTCGCCCTTCCTTTGCGCCGTGCTATTACAGCTGGTATCTCAAAGCCTCGAAGAGCATTATCCTGAATTTACCCTGCAGCTCCATCTAACTGCACACATCTCGACTYGGAGACGCAAATAGAAACCCTACCCCAAACACAAGTGACTTCTTAGACTCCAGAATCATGTGGAATCTATGTTAAAATAACAGGACATATGTACCATGCGTCACAGCTCCCTTCAATTAAAAACCATTTTGACCTTTTCCTGGAATTCAGAATCCCACTAAAACGGTCTCTTTTTATGCGAGTTTCTATTTTGAGGTCTATTTATGTCATACTGGTTACTGTATTGGTCAGGCTTGTGAGGAAAAGTAGTAAGCTTGCAAACACATGGATACCACATGAGTTGGTAATAATCTTGAAAACAAGCGGCTTTTCAAAATGAATATACAAGTAGTCTCTCTTCTCCCCAGTGTTTCCATGTCATACAAAATTATATCCCACAGCCAAAAGAAAGCTTTAAAAAAATCTGTTGCAAAAATATATTCAGACAGGGAAGAGGTCTTTTTAAAAAGGAGATGAAAAAATATGTTTAGACAGGGTAAGAAGTCCTGTATAAAAAAAAGAGAAAGAGAAAGAGAGAGAGAGAGAGAGAGAGAGAACTAAATGAAACCAAATTAACAGCCTGGAAAATTTCTTTTGAGTTTCATTCAGTGGGAAATGAAAGAAAGTAGATGAATTATAGAAAGCAGATTCTATTTTGTGACATTTATTTTTAGAATTTTTAGAAGAATAGGCTTTTTTTTAAAGTTAAAATAAAAATTTCTTGACTTACTTTGTGAAAACTCACTGAGCTTCAAAATGAATGCAGAGGAGAATTGGCTGGGTGGACTTTACACGAGTTGAACAGAAGGTACAAACAGACAAAATTTCTAAATGACTGACTTAAATATTTCCTAAGAACCCTAAGTGGACTAAGAGATTCCCTAAAACATTGAGCCTGAAAAAGTTTCTTGGCATTAGACAGCAATAAAATTGGCCCTACCGAAGTCCTACTCAGGATGCAGTGGTAGCACCGGGTAGTACCTTAGACTTTTTATTCTCTACCCTGCAATCCGTACTCCATTCAAAGAAAAAAGTGAAATAGAGGCTATTTCTTCCTGCATTTGCTATGGTTTTTTTTTTTAAACCTATTTAATAAAACAAAAAAGAACCCTTTAATCAAGCTTTGTTTCACCAGAGTTACCAGGTTTATTCAAAAACCGGTTTCAAGTCCGTCGATGCGATCATTACAGTTATTTTGCTAGAAATGTTTAGATTAAGACTTTTAGCGTACTGTAGTATCTTTAAAAGTTTACTGGCAACCCCTTGACATTTCTATTCAAAGATCTATTTGATTTAAATACCAGACTTACCTTTAAATGACCTTGTAAGCGCTCTCATTGCCCTGCTCTAAATACCAGACTACACAGATGATGTTAAGGAAAATACACAGCAAATTAGTAGTATTATCATGGCATTTTGTACCAACTTTACATTAACAGTTGACAAACAAGAAGATGATAACCCGAGTGTTACGTGCAAGTCTTTGGTGTACCAGATTTCAAAGTCAATGGAGACAAACCAATGTGAATCAAACAAACAAGGAAGAAAAGAGGAAGGAAAAAAAAAAAAAATCACCTGTAAATCTGAGGGCAATTTCTAAAGAAAAGTGCATATTCTACAACATCTGAAGTTTTATTTGAACACTGTTTTTATCACTTATGTTTGTGCAGACAACTTCCAAGCATTAGTCAGTTCAGTGCCTTGGAAAGCTCACAGCTTTCACCAGCTGCAGAAGAACAGTCTCCTGCCACTGTTGTCCCCCTTGGACAGTGACAGTCAAAAAGTCCAAGACACGAATGCACGGAAAAAGTAATATAATTACTAGACCAATTAATGCAGTTGGAAAATGGGCTTTTGGACACACGAGTCTCGCTGTAACATTTAGGGCAGCTTTACACCTCTTAGAGGAGCAGTGGCTTGTTGGATGCCGCATCAACAGAAATAAAGACAGAAGATCAAACATGAAACACAGGATAAAACGTGATCCATAACAGTATAGGAAGAGCAGAGGACAGGAAGGAGATGTCGCCCACCCTTCCTATTATATGGGGACACGATTGCGTTGCAAGCGTTGAACAGCCTGCGGAAGGAGAAAGGAACCACGCAAGAGGCCAACACCAAGAAGAGAAGACCGCCTGGGCCTGCCTGGTAGCCTTGTGCCTACAGGAGAAGAGCTGAAGCCTCTGCAGCCAAGGATTTCTCCCCTGATAGGGCAGAGGGTGGCAGAGGTCAAAGCACAGAGACGAGTTATTGGGACAGACTGACAGCCGGTTCTGGACAGGCGCATTGCGGCACAGGGCAATGCTCACACCGGATCCACCGCTTCACGTGCGTAGCTTTTACKGACGGTGAGATAGCTGATGGGCGCACTGACCTCCTCAAGACGCGYTGGAAATGACTATCTTGGCCTCTCCTGTCCAACCTAACCCGAACTGCTGATAGCCGAGTATCTATTAAAAAAATGCAATAAATCCCTATTTTGTTTACTTTCTTCACTGCTGACCTCCTTTCCTGCGAGTTGTTCTAAATCGAGACACAATACATGGTGAGAAAACAAAAAGAAACCAAAGTGGTTATGGCTTCCTGTGGAATAATGCAGAAAACATGCTGCTTACAGCCTCCAAAATGAGAAATGCTGCAGAAAAACAGATGAAGTAGATCTCTCAGAATCTGAGACAGATAAACGGGCTACTGCCCAAAAAGCTGCGCATCCGCTAACATGCAGCTCGAGCCGAAACAGCAGGAAAGCCTATAAAACCTGTATTTCCAGTGAAAACCCAACAGAAGCTGGAAGAAAAATGCATGGAAGCTACTATCTGAGAAGCCTATGTGTTTTCAAATAATTGACACTGCCTACAAAATACGTTTTACACATAAATAAGTCAGTACCCGTTAAAAGAATGGAAAGTGCGTATATCTGCGCTGTAACGGACACTAAGAGACAGAGCTCACCCAGCCAGGGAAACCAAACAGTACTCTTCCCAAAACACAGAAAATGCAACCTAAAACAATCACAGCAAGGAGCAATCCCTGAAAGAATAAATAAACCATTCTGACTACGTCTTAGGGAAGCATCAGGAATGATTTAAATGAACTGGAAGCGATAAAGCAACTAACAAGTGCCTATCTCTTAAAAGGAACGAGAAGCTGCACTCGGTGAGGACATACCTGTTAGGGACGATACCAAGATCGGCATCTGCCAGACCTCCAGCACCATGAGAAAGGGAAAGGGGGAACGACCTGCTTTCTATAGCCCTCCGATGGTAATGGTGGCAGGTGCTGTTCTGGACGGTCTGGACAAGATCTTCCACACCTTGAGGACCTCACTGATCTTGAAACTAATCCAACATACTACAACCAAAAAACCCCAAACAAAAAACCATAAAACCAAGGCTACAAGCGGACACTCACAAGCAGCAGCTGAAACAAGTTCCAGTTCATCAGCAGCTTCTACTGACAAAGCCAAAAAAGTGCTTAAAAAACAAACAAAAAAAAGCCTGGCCAGTAACACCAGACTTCAGAAGTTGCATCTTGCACCACTGAAACTAATCACACGCTTTCCAGGAATATTTCTGACAAACTTCTAGCTCTGGAATCGTCAAGATGCTGTGGCATGATCTCAGGGGTGCAAAGGCACAGCTCGGCGGTGAAATACGCAGCAATACACCTGTGAGAAACGGTCTCTGGAAGAACCCTGCGAGATGCAGGAAAAACACACCGCAACACCTACCGGAGCCTAGAAATAAAACAGCATGAATAGCAAGCAAGAGAAAGGTAATAAAAAATGCAAAGAGCCTCTGCTACAGGAAACAGAAGATGACCAACAAATTTTACTAAGGTTTAAAAAAAAAAAAAAAAAAAAAAAGTCCTTAGGATTTTTGAGGGGAAGTTGTGAGGGCATATTTTATGAAGAACAAATTAGCACCAAAAGTAAAGAAAATAATTGTTCTAATGGAAGCGAGCCTGAAGATTTTAAAAGGATTCAGAATAGTCATTACAGTCCTGTGCRCTGCAGGCAAGCAACACGCTGTGCTGGCACACAGAGGAAAGGGTCCAGGACTACTGAAATTTCTGCAAAGTGCCAGAAAAATCCCTGCCCAGCACCTCGGGCAACGCGTGATGCACATCGCAAGCCACGGCAGCAATGCCCAGATGATCCACCTGAGCAAGGAGACGACTGCTGCCTGCCGACCCTCGGTGACTACAGCCAACTGCTAGCGTAACCCGACCGTCAGCACGGCGGAGGAGCGCTCTTGGAAGTGTTCACCGGACTCTGGTGGAAGGAATTACATGATTCATGCTTTTTATTAAGCAAGAACTTCTGTTAGCAGTAGCCTCCTCAAAATTGTTTTATTTTGGGGGGAATTACCATGTATTCAAATGCGATCGCCGGTGCCCTTGCACTTCAGAAGAGGAATGGGAAGTGACTAAGTTACGACGATTTGGTCACTCTATCCTAAGCACACCTCATGAGAATAAAGCATGCTTAAAAACTTTCTTGACTCAGAAAAATACATCTTTTTACCCTATTGCACATGAATGTGGCACTGTGAGCGGTATAAATCATGTGTTCACTTGATAAAGTTATGCCTTATGCTTCCTTCATCCCTCCGCCTCTCTTCAGTTCTTGGGGTCCTGATCAGAGCTACATATCAGCAAATGCAAGGAACACGACAAGGTGCACGTTGGCAGAAGCTGGTTMAAGTGCCAGCACAGTCTGCAAACGCTCGTTCCAAGAGAGGATGACTTGGCAGTACCAGGAGGGGGAAAAAAACAACTCCTTACGGGAAGAACAAGATAGCGAGAAAAAGGAAGCAGCACAAGTACACTGCACTTTGAACAGGATTGGGAATTTCCTTTCCTACCCCTAACAGCAACTCTGTCTTAGGCTCTAAACTTGAATATTCAGAAGGTCCTCCTAAATTCCACTGGCTTAAAGGAACAAAAAGTCCAGCCAAGGACACTACTCAAAGAAAAAAAATGCAAACCACTCATTACCAAAAAAAAAAAAAAAAGATAGAGCTGACGTGTCAAACTTTGTTCACACCAAGGTCACTGATTCAAAGTTTGCATTTAATAAAGGATGATTCGAAACCAGTGACTAAGCATGATCTATCATCCTAGGAACAATAAAATTCCAAGATAATGTTCATGAATCACATATAAATGTTGCGTTACAAACTTGTAACTCAAGTATGAAGGGCAAAACCGCACTCAAAGTATATCGCAGCAAATACTAGAGCACTAGAGCAAATATCAAATATTGCGTACAGTAAAACRTCAGCGTGATGCCAGGCTACCTCTTCTGCAAAGTCTACTCTTTAAAAAATTCAGCCACCAGTTCCTGTTCCATCCATGCTCTTTAAATAAATAAAAWAAATAAATAAAAATTAGGACACTCCCCCCATCCATGATTTTGWATATGCTATTACTTAGCAACGTTCTAACTCAGCCGCTCATTTCAGAACACGGCCRTGCTGCCGGCGCATCCCTGCTTGCACGTGGGATTTGGAATAAAATGTGAGAACAGAAGACGCAAATCCTGAGCCGCGCATTCTAGCAACGCCGTGCCTGGAAAAGCCGCTTCCTACGAAAAAGCGCTTAAAGCTTTCAGTGCAAGTGCTGAGCCTCCTCCCCGTGCGGTGCCACAGGATTTATAAAGCTAATGCTTTCCAACAGGCTTTCACAGTTAATTAAAGGCTATGCCTGCCAACCCCCTGAAAAATATATTCCTGCACACCGAGACGATGTAAATGAAAACGTGTGGCTCTATTCACGATATCAAACGTTCCTGTGATCCTTTGCTTCTCATCTATGCCTTGACTGACAGACTTAATTATCCAACAGACAGCTTTAATCATTGATGTAACTGTGTGGGGGGTTTCTATATATATATATAATATATATATGCATGCCCACACACACTCAATAACCTGTAARCCAACCGAAGTCATTCGGGAGGCGGCACCCTCGGGCACGGCCTCTCTAATTGGCATCGAACCAAGTCCGACACGGGCAGCAGTGATACCGACCAGATTCCTTCTAACCCTAGGTCATAAACACAACATAGGGAAAAGCAAGCATTTCCTTTTTTCCTTCATAACGTTAATACTATTCATATATACATACGAACAGAAATCTAGTAAAGCAGTACACTTAAAGGCATATATACTATAAATGTATATAATATACACACATATATGCCTGTGGATTTRTATATACATATCCCAAAGTATAAATACCTGTCCCAAATCTACTGCTTTATTAGTTATCCAGTGTTAGAGAACTAAAAAAAGATTTCTCACAACACTAATGAAGTTCAGTTTTCAATTTTCAACTTCCTACGCCATGTTTAACCTGAGATATTCACTCTTTAGTTACTTGTAACTTAACTTTACTGAAAACAACTATTTTCTTAAGCATTAAATTACACTAAGATGAAGCAAAAAGCCTTTTAGACTCCCAGAATTTTTTATATAGAAAATAATATAGCGYATCTCCTGGCAACAAGACTGGATTTATGCTGGTCTAACATACATCTATCTGGATATATCCTTAAAAGAAGTTAAGCCATTTTAAAACAACAGTTTCTTTTAAAGGTACATAACACAAGGACAATGTTTATTTTCTGCCATACATGTGAATATGTATGCACAACATACATATTAATGTTAAACACTCTGTACACATACTTTCCTTGAGAATGCATTGCAACAAAAGATAAAAAACAGACCACAACCCTGAAGTTCTGATCTTATTCCACAATCCACATGTTAGGAAAATCCAGCCAAATGTAAACTGTAATATGATAATTATCCACGTGTTTTTCCCACAACTCTATTTAACTGGTTTATAAATAACTGCAAACATTTGAATTCAAAAGTCATGAATCTTAACTATATCCTTAACCTAACGAATTCCCAATATGTTTCAAATTTAACTTCTCTTACCAACTTCTTATCGAAAGATTAAAGGCTCTTGGATATTTGAATAACCAATGTGCTAAGAGTATTAACGACAGCTAATCCACTACCCTGCATTTACAACACCATACATGCTATAACTGTTATCAAAGAACAGGGATCACCCTATTAATACACTCAAGTTTTTAATTATTCTGTATCCTGATTTCAGAATGGCTAGACACCAGACACGTTATGTTGAAAAACAGGGTAAATAATATTGATCTGTTCTTGCATATGGATAGATAAAACAGAGCTCTGGCAACATCCACAACCACGGTATATCATGTGTGTTTTTTTGAACAGACCTGTAAAAGCTCCCCTGAGGCTGAATATGGGGATAATTAATTATTACTCACAACTGTTTTTAAAATGTACATGATACAAAAACAKTTGGTTTTAGGATACAGTTTTATATGTTAAATTCAAAAGGTAAATCTACAACGTAATCAAGTGTCCTTCTCTCCAAAGCCCACAAGAAAAATTGCTGAGCCAATGAACTTTGAAAAGTGACATCAGAAAAAAAGAAAGAAAGAAAGAAAAAGGAATTTATTTGTCAATAACTGCTCTTTGAGGGTTTCTTCCTTTAAAGCCTTGCTGTGCAGTTGGTGCTTATCCGTTGAGTGTTAGTGAGCAGCGTTGGCTTGACTCGTGCCCCCAAAACACAGCGGAAGATGGGCACGGCACAGGAAGTTATAAATGAACTAGAAATTTATAATTCTTTTTTTAAACAGATTAATAAAGAAAAAAAAATAAGGAAAAAACCCTGTTACTCAGTGTCAAGAGTTGGATAAAGAATTTGGCTCTCCCAAGCCAAGTACAGTGAGAGGCATTGCGAGCTGTATACTGACCTCGTAGTTGGCACTGCTATCATATAATTTGAATTTTCATATGTCCAAGTTAAAATGGGGACATAGGTAAGAATTTGGGAAAATTTTAGTTGCAGAGTTCCTAAAGAAACAGGAACAGAGAAGGCAACAGTGAAAAGCACCATTAAAGCCAAAGAGCAAGCCAGTTCTTCCTGAAGACGAGATTTTAATGGCTTGAAAATGCCCCGAGCATCTCATGAAGCCCGGTGGCTGTTCAACGGCACGCCTCTCCGCAGAGGTTCTGCACCGGTACCTTGGCACGGAGCATGCCAGGCATCCCCAGAGCCTCCTAAAACGAGAAGTGCATGCACTGGAGAAGGTACCATGGGGCCGTAGCTCAGCGCGTCCTGCTGCATGCGCTGTGCACGGCCAGCTGCACCGACTGCCTTGCGACAGCTACCCAGGCGAGCCGGTCAGCATGCAGGTATGAAACGTCACCTACGAGCACGCGGCACAGAAGCAGAAAAGCTATCACGCAGCATGCTGGACCTTAAACACCGTTAAGCTTCACYGCAAGCTGCAATATAAGAGATATCAAAGTAAAATATGGGTCTCTTCCACAAAGTATGTTTTTCTTTCCCAGATAAGACTTTGTTTTGGAAGTGCGTAGTACTATCAAGCTTATCAGTAAATTGGAAGTTAGCAATCTGAGAACGTTCAAACTCATTCTTACCCCAACCTAAAAACCAAAGTCCAGTAAGCTGCAAGTGATGCTAGGGAAGACCTGGGGGAGGAGAGAAGAAAACCACTACAAACTGGTGAGATCCCTTCATTTTGTCTTGATTCAAGCTGCAGCCAGATCTTCTGAACTAAGAGAATCATATATATGTACACACACACACACACACACACACACACAGAGTTTCCAGGGCAAAAAACATGGTTTTGCCATGTTATTTGCCCTGGGTCTTATTTGACCCCGAGGAAGAAATAAAGTCAATGGTGTTCTGTTTCATACTAAAAAGTTAGGGGAAGGGAACACCTGTGGTGTTGCATAAAAACTCTGCAAGTAAACTGGTTAAATATAGCTTTTGAAGAAAYACCTTACATCACATAAATGGAAGAAAGGCTTACAAATTCAAAAACTGGCTTCAGTTATAAACCCTGATGCRGAGCTATCATCTCCAGTGTAGAAACAACTAAACAGAYACATCTCCCATTTCACCATTTGAACACCATTACTGTAGACGGTAAGGTAAAAGAGAAGGAAATTCCAGCAAAAGCACATGTAGTCCTCAGTTTTGGCATTTTGAGYAAACTGACATATAAGCAGGTAAGAGCAATGTTACAATCACCCTCTGGAAGGCAGAGATACAGTCTGGAAAAAGGTTACGGTATTAAGGAATCTGCTGACCAAAGTCTAAACATGGACATGACTAACTCCAGTGTCTGATAAAGACTAGGTCAGGTCATCATGTTTTTATATATAAGTTCTACTCTGCCATTAATAAAAGGGATTTTTTTTGTATTAAAGAATAGCTTTATGCACATTTTGGCTACTTTGATTCAATTAAGAGGTTAGAATTTGTTCTGTGAAAAAAACAAAACAAAACAAAAACAGTATTATGCAAATGCTCGCTTTTGTAGACAAAACCCTTCATGAGCCAAAGCTCATGAGATACACGAGCTGAGGTACAGCGCTGCGTATCAGCTACTCAAAGCAATCAATGCCGTTTCCTCGAGGAAAGCTCTGCACTTACAAGCTAAGCGCTCTTTGATGGGGCACTGCTCTGTCGGGGATGAAAGTCCGAGGCCTTCCCAGAGCCGTGACGGAACCCATTCCAAGACTAACGCATCAGCAATGCGTAAGCTGTCAGAGATGTGGCTCCAGCGCACCCTGTTCAATCCAGATAGAGATCTTTCCTGCCAAAGCATCACAGTCTGAAGAGTGGCTGTCAATTTACTGCCAAGGAAAGCACGGGGGATGCCAAAACGCAGTTCGTCACACTAATAAAGAAATATGTAGTGATCTAGCACAAGTATCTGATAGCAGAGCAGACTATGTGAAAGCTGTTTACATCCTATTTTTAGGAATGAAGCACTGAGGGAGGTACTTGGAAACTAACTTCAGTTTGAGTTAGAGAATGGGTTTTCAAAATTTTTACTGCTGTGCATGTTTCTACACTTCATGTGTCTTTGGTTAATGGTTCTATAATCCTCATATGTTATTTTAAGTTCTGCTCAGAACTGTCACACGGAAATGCCAAAACTGCTTTGGTTTTGCTTGGAGGGAATCGGGCAAAGAACATTCAGAACCTGCCAGTTCTGCAGAATACCTCCTGCCAGCAGGCCACCGGGGGACTAAGCGCGTTTTGCCCAGACCAAGCGTCCGGTGCTGCAGAGGAGCTCCGAGATGCACAACCCAGGAAGAACCGAGYAAACTCTGCAGACTCAGAAGGATCCGAGACAAGCCACACACACACACAGTGGTTCGCAGCGCGGAGACCAGCCTGTCTGCCAGGCACGGGTCTGCGAGCCACGTTCGCTTCATGGGACGTTCAATAGCATCCAGTTACCTTAGTGTTCGATGCCCCAAGTGAAGCACCTGAAGCTGGTGGCTTAGAAGTGCTGCACCTCAAACGCTGGAGCCGCCTTAAGCGGTGAGCATTAAACGCTGCTTTTCAGTACTACGCTGCCCCAGTCAGCATAAGCGAGCTGAAAACCATGGCATCAGCCTTCACGGCACAGCTCTCCCAATTTAACAGCCCCAAACACTAGGCACCAAATGATATTAATCCAAATGGATACAAGGCCCCCGTTTCATCACGAACTGAAAGCAGACCCATTAATGATCATCGCTTAACCAAAGATACTGAAGATTTATTTTCAGCACCACTGAGACAGAGGACCTTCGCGCAGCACGGAGTGCCAAGCACTTCACACAAATAACTCACTGGCACCATTTCTGCCTTGCTCTCTGCTCCAGATTGAGTTAACGTGACAGGAGGTTGGGGGCCTCGTATTATTTATAGCATTCCTGGGCCAGTGTCAGCAATTGGAGGATGAGTCAACACTGCCAAAGTCTGTCCTGACACAAAATTCACACCAGACAATTCCAGGTTCTCCAGCAAACCGTACAACATGTACTAGACAAGGAGCGATGCATTACCTGGGCACCAAGCTCCTTAGAGCAGCAGGCACCAAAAATTCAGTGTGGTCTCATTCGTTGCTCAATTTAAGTGGGAGAACCTGAGACGTCTGCCACTGAGAGGGTGAAGCTGGAGCAACCTCTTCTACTGCTGCATGCCACAACTAGTTCTCTTTAGGCAAAACCAAAGGTTTTTGGTTTTGCTTTAAATAGGAAGGACAGGAAAAAGAAATCAACAAGGGAAGCATCAATGGCCCTATCCTTATTTTAACTGACACTGTCTTCAGCATCATATACCTTCCCCCCCTTTTTTGGCTGAGCTGCTCTTTCCTCAGCAGCCTGAAAAATTTATTCCTGGTGCCTGACTAGACATCCAGAAAGGCGCACAGTTAAAGCCAGGTTTCAGGTACTTTTCTCAGGATCTTATGCAGCAATTAGAAACTCATGCAAAAAACACACAACATGCAGTCGTCCAGAGTATTTCATARGCTAAAAAGAACATACAGGCATTTTTTAATCAACTACAAAATACAAACATGATTAATTGTAAATACAACCTTCATTTTGCTCCAAATGTTACTTACTTTACCTCCCACGTTTCTAAAGATTTAATATATTACTAATTGCAGAATCTCCTTTTTTATATGCAAAACCAGTAACACTTCATTATGCACACAAGAGAGTAGTATAAACCACCATACCAGTAGTTCGTTACAGAGACAGAAAGAGTTCATTTCAAGAGTATTCCATGTTATCAAAATGTGCTGTCATGTTTCACAACTGACCAGTTAAAAGGGAGAGAAAGGTAAGAAATTGGAAAAAGATTTGGTAGTGCTATTAAGAAGAGATCCCTAAATATAACTTTTAAGATTCAACAACATGAAGACAATTCCATGCTCCTGAACTTTGCGTCTTCTTAGTTTAATGGAATTTTTAATGTTAGGGCAGGGGAGGTTTGAGAGATGAGGTTCATGTGTTAGAACTGCACCTAATATGCAGCTGCTGTAAGAAGAAAAGTTTATTTAAGAAGAAAAAAATATACAAATGATACCTCTAAAAATAAAGCATGAGAAAATAAATCTTGAAAGCTATCATCAGCCAACAAGACATAATTTAGATAAAGTGCTAAAATGAAAACAATTTTGCTCAATTTTATTATCATTATTTAAGGCAATTTCTAAGAAGTCAAATCAGCAGAATGGACATGCAACTGGAAGTAACATTCGTGGTATTCTTCTCTTAAGTTTCCATGAAAGACCATCAGATAGTCTTGAAGACGGGCAATCTTATGACAATATATATTGACAGGGACGTACTTATGTCCCTTCACAAAGTGCTTCATCTAGTCCGCTTCAGCTTAAGCCGAGGCAAACGCCAAACGAAATACATGAATTCTTTTCTGCTGCTTTTAAAACAGGTGCACAGTTAGGCTTGTCATAGATATTCATTTAGAAACCTAAGTATCAATTAATATGGAAATAGTAATTTTAGTTGCCTAAAATTTTATTTTCTCCCATACTTTTTTGCATATATAAATCCTGGGGACTGTTTAAGCCCTACATATGAAAAAAGAGCCTCTTACTGTACAGATCTATTAACAGGATTAAGGCCCCAGACTTCTACCTACAATGACTAATGAATAATACCTAAATATCCATATAGTCATAGTTTTTGCTGGTTTCAGACAGGATTCACTTTTAAACAGCGTACCAGGACACTAATCCTCACGTTACAAAGATGAGGAACATGCAAGCAAAAAACACAACCAAAAACCCCATACGTTCCCAAAGGAAAAAAGTGCACTGTGTACTATGAAAAGAAGTTTTAGTGGCTTTTGTAGGAGAAGAAAACGAGGAATGAACACATGAAATAAATCAGAGCTAATAACGTATTTTGGTTCTGTGCAATGCTCTGTTAATTCATATGAGGTTATTACAGTGGCAAAAAGGCAGCACTTATTTATGTAAATTCCAAAATTATCATAAGTGAAATGAGACAAACTGGGCATTAGAGTTCGTAATTACATCATCTTATAAGGACATTCGCTACTGCACAAGAACATGGCAAGCAGTATCATAACCTTCTTCCACCCTCAAAAAACATAATACCTATATATTGGGATAAGGTGCTGCATGTTAAGGGGCAGCTACAAGAAAGGTTTTGAATTCTGACACCATACAGGTGATTGGCTATTTACAGAGAGCTTTTCACTCAGAACAGTCTTCTGGTTCTTAGGGAGAGGCAGAAGTGAAATTTGCTACTGTCACAGAAATGATCCCTTTTYTTCTTCCTTTCTGAATTTCAACTGCCTCAAAAGCTAAATCAGGAAAAGAAAAAGCCACCATTTGTTTTAAACAAGTAAATATTGTGACACTTATCACAGTTGCCCATTTCCTGTTTGTTTTTGCAGACTGCTAACTAAACAGGCTTCTAATGCAGCTGTGCTCCCTGCACCTCTCGTAATCCCGAATTTAATAGGCACAAAGATCGTCTATTCCCTATTATTTGCCAGAGATCTGCTGCACTTGCTTGGAAAGTTCTCTTGATCCATTCATTGCACCAATCAGCCTCAGATGAGGATTGCAACGTAAATGAAGCAGTGAGAACCTGCTATAACAGAACATGCTTAGACCTGCAGAGCGGCCGAGGCCGGCGGGGACCTCTGGCGATGGTCTGGTCCCACCTCTTTGCTCCAGCAGTGTCAGCTGGAGCAGGCTGTGCTCCCGGGACCGTGTCCAGTCGGGTTTGGATGTCGCCACGGGTGGAGACTCCACAGCCTCTCTGGGCAACGTGTTTCAGTGTTGGACCACCCTCACAGTAAAAAAAACCTTTTCTCTTGTTTAAGCAGAATTTCCTGTGTTTCAGTGTGTGCCCATTGCCTCTCGTTCTGTCACTGAATACCACTGAGAAGAGGCTGGCTCTATCTTGTTTACTTCCTTAGAAAAGATAAGGGAATGCTGACAAAAATAAAAGTTTTCCTTTTTGAAGGAAATTTATCTGTTTTTAAGCAGAGAAAAATGACAACCCACGTTCCTCTCAGCTACACAGATATAAAAAACRATATCCTTCAGTTTCCACGTCACAGCAATTTAAGGACCTTTACCTTACTTTACCTTAATAAGGACAAAGGACTTTTTAAAGTTCTAAAAAATAAGTGAAAAGGAAAAAATGCATAGAAAAGCTCACCATCTCATACACAAAGCTGCTTTACTCTGTCTCTTACCTGATCCATAATATTTCAGGAGGTTGGAGCTCCTGAATACTACGGAGCAGGCCAAGAAGGCAGATCACGCAACCCGCCCTAAGCCTGCCGTCTGCTGCCAGCCACACGTAGGAAAGTCTTCTTCTACCGCATTAGGCCAACGCTGAATGCTTTCGGCAAACRCTGTCCCAAGCAATTGCCCCACAGTGATTTCTTTGAAGATACAGAGCACCACGTAATTCAGTCCTGCTTGTCCAGAAATGCTGGTGCCTCATGTACTTGTAAGAGCCGAAACAAAACAAATATTCTTAACAATTTGGGAAAGTTCAAATGTAGTGAAATACGGTGTCGTACTGTGCTTTTATTTAAAAAAAATATATAATTTCAATTCACTGAGGCAGACAAAACATCAATCAGGAAAGCAAGGACATTTTGTTTAAAAAATGGGATGTTCCAATAATGTATTTCTAAACACACCCATTTTTTAAACACACAAATGTGATTTGTTTCCTTCTGCAGAACCTTTAAAGGAACCACAGCTCAAACCCCAACTAAAATTAAACATAGCAAAGGCAGCAGCTGCACCAGTGTCCTAGGGAGCAAGTAGGCAACGGCACAAATTTTATGAACCCTGCAACGAAGCATCTTAAGCGCACGCTCGTGCTTTCAACACGCTTTTCAGAAAAGCTACGCAAGAGCCACGCGCTCTCTGGGACTTCCAGGGCAAGCGAAACGCTGCGAAAATAAACAGGAGCGTGTTTGCACGGCATTCTTCAAACAAGGCTCAACAGCATCACCCGGGGTGGCGCGGCCGACGCGGGGCCGGCCATCCCGCACGCTCCGGCGCCGCGGGGACTCCTCCGCTCCTCCCGTCTCCCTCTCCTACGCAGCCACCCACTTAACTGGTTCCCCTTGGTTTTGCAGAAATCTAAGACTTCTGTCCTGCCACGAAATCCGGCTGAAAYGGGCCAAGAGATTCAAGAGGTTTCAGGAAGAAAAGCAAACGGACAGCACACTCCTAGATTCCTCTTTTTCCGAGGAAAGCAAGCCCAGGAGACAAAGTCTCCCCCCTTCTTGGATGGGCACCTCTGCCCCTCATTGCTGGAAAAAGCCACGGACATCACCTCGACTGCCGGGGACCCGCGCCGGCGCCCACCGTGGGCGCTGCCGGCTGGGCTCCGGGTCCCCCCGGAGCGGGCGGCGGGCTCCAGCCAGCCGGGAAGCGCCCGGCCGTTGGGCGGACTAAAATAGCATGCAAAACTTTCCGAGTTCCTACGGCTCAAACAAATCAGTCAGCCCATGTATTTAAAGAGACKCTTCTTGCTTAGCACAGATGGGGGATATACAGCCTAAGTATATTCCTGAATCCATAAAACAGAGCTATTAATTTCTCATTCCTTGGCAAAACAGCACAACCCCTCCGCTTTCGTCCCCTTTCTCCTACGCTGGAATTAGTTTGACATTTCAGTAATTTTATCCTTAAAGCCAGTCTATTTTTAGAGCCATAAGGGAAGGGGAAACAGCTCATATTCAGAAAGTTGTAGCGTGTACTGCGGTATGGCTGAACAGATCGGCTTCTCTCAAAGCCTGTCCTATTTGTCACTGACTTTGTCTGTTTTTTTTTTATTATTATTATTTAATGCATTCTTATTTAGCACAAATAGACCATCAGAAAAGGATCAAAGCTCCAGCCCACTACCTTTCCCGACTAACATACATAGTGTTAGTGACCCTTTCATGTTTCCTTTGTAGTCACAGACCTGAAAAAATACTGGAAGCAAAACAAGCAGCTACACTCAGCATGCACCGAATTTGGGGCCGTAGGCATGTCTTTAACYGGATAAACAGTAATTTACTGTGAAACCATTCAGCAACGTTAACGTGATAGTTGTATACAACTATAGTTTTAAACATGGTTTAAAAATGCTGCTGTTCCCTATCTTTAAAAAAGACTGCCTAATTCAAGCTACAGCAAACATGTAAAAACTATGAAGGAGATGGCTACAGGGGAAAAAAAATTTAATGTTAGCATGAATTATCCAGGTTTTTCATTTAGCATTTTTGCCGTTACATTCAAAGTAAAAGTCTACTCTCATGTGTATGAGTTTCCACAGGAAATCCTGCCCTTCGTTCACTCTTATCCCTACAGAGAACCATTTCCTTTTATTTGAAAGGCAACTGTGTTTAGCCCTATGCCACGGTGAATACATTTTAACGCTAAATATAGATGCTTAAGGAAGGAAACATCAGGCAGACAACAAAAGCAAGGAACATTAGTATGCACCGTGTCAGATGGCGCATGCTACCCRAAAAAGTGCAGCGAACACGAGAGCGCAGATGCTACATTAAGAAAAAGAAACTGCAGATAAATGAACAATAGATTATACTCTCTCTAAATATAGATATATCAACTTTTCTCTCTAGTTTGAGGAAAAATCAGAGGCCACTGCCCCTCCTGCACCGCTCGCCTGGGAGGTGGCCACCCCGGCAGGATCACCATGGGCCTCCATCCCACCCAGGGCCCAGGTGGGACCACGGGCTCCAGGTGGCCCCAGCGGGACCACKGGCTCCCCGATTCCACCACACGTGCTAAAACGAGACACCTCTGCTGAACGGTAGATCTACAGACCGGTGTATGAGAAGATACTGCTAGAGCAGACGCCTTCCCGCGTGGAGGCGAAGGAAAACCCCCGCAGCCTTACCACCACGCTTAACTGCTCCCTCCCCGACGCTTTCAGCTCTACTCCTTCATTCTAAAACTCACTCTTTCGTTCCTGTCTTTATGGACAATTATTCTTCCTTTCTTAATACTAAAATGTCAATACGCATTTATCCCATTTCCGTTCGTCTTTAAATCATTGAAACACTTCAGAAACTGTTACATTAAATTAGAATTTAGCAGGATACAGTACCTTCCATAAATATCTATTTTTTTTTCCACTGTATCACTATGGATACAGCAGAGAAGATTATTACAGTGACCACCTGGGGGAGCATCAATGCTTTCATCACACGCAGGAGAAGCTCAATACCACCTGAAAAAAGTCTTAATTTATTACTAACCTATTTTTCTAAGACAGTTACGATGACTATGCATTTGCAGGCATGGACAGATTAATCAGGTAATTAAGTTATTTTCAAACAAATATGACTAGTGGGTAGAGGTATAAAAGGTATTTAATATCTACAGTGCTAGTGAAAAAACAGTGGCTGTGAAGGGGCTACCGAAAGACAAACTACCAAAAGAGAAGTCGATATTTAGAGAGAGGATACCGTGAAAGCAAACTCCATTTATTGTATTGTACTTCATAGTTTTTTGTCATAACTTCTTTCACAATTTTCCCCTTTTTACGCAAGCAGCTGCTTTTTTGAAAGTGACAAAAATACTGACAGGTATTAGGAAAGGGGTCAGCTAATTTCACATTATTTTTGCAATTTTTAATACAACTCAACCAAACAATATACACGTAGATTCAACAAAACCATTTCTATTTCAACAGTTGAGCTCATGTTTATGTTTTGCAGCAGCAGGGCCCAAATTCTGTCTTTCTGCACATTTTTACCAAGTAACAAGGAAGGATCATATTAGTCAGCCATCAAATTATATGGAAGTTATTTCGTGTTTTTACAGCACATCTGTTAAGCTGAACTGACTGCCTTTGAAGTAGAAGTTCGTCCAAGGAACTACAGTTACTAGCATTAAACGTGTGCAACATGGTATTGGGAAACAGTTTACAGGCATTTATTGGTGTCAGGTATAATCTAGTGTTGTTAGCTCCCAAAACTGTACTGATTGTCTCACAATACTCAGTAGTCTTCGCTTTATTTTTTGGTTTTTGTTTATGTTTTTTTTTAAACTCCAAAAGCCAAGCGAGTACCTCAGCCATTATTCCGATGAAAAAAAGTGATTTCTCACTCTGATGGATATAGAAAGAAACCTGAAAACATGACACAGGTACTCTCTAAAGTACAACAGACAGAAAGCAAATTAAGAAGGCCCCAAGATCTCACAATTTTGTGTGCCACTTACTGGCTGCATCAGGCTTTTTTAAATGTTTGCAATTGGCAATACGGTCAAATGCAAAACACCCCAAACTCCCAAAATGAGAATCAGATTTTTCTTTCTTCTTAACTAAAAAAAAAAATAATCCAGGACAGAATGAGACTTCTTAATTACTTTTTCCTAAAATAACTGTACCTGCAGTTTCTTACTAATTTAACTCGCAGTTTTCACCGAGTTTAATAGGCAAAAATGGTAACTGATGCTGGCTTCCTCTCATTTTGAGGGAGTACTTCTGATAATCACACCTCTTAACTACCAAAAGAAACACTCATATCATAGAGGACTGGTGAAAGCCAACTTCATAATGATGTTGCTTCAAATGGAGCACAGGGTGCTTAAGGCTGTTTTTGGGGACAGTGATGGTAAGTTCCTGCCAACAGTATCTTKGGTTCCTCCTCACTCCGAGCCCTCTCCCGTCACCCTCACCACCACTAAAGGCCAAGGCTGCCTTCTGCATCCCACCGCACAGKGTTGCGGCTCTGCAGACCTTAGCGAAGACGTGCCAAAACCCAGGAACGCTCACCACCACCCCAGCAAGCTCTGTTTGCTTCCAGCTCAGCATCCACGCGAGTCTCCGGACAACCACGGCAGGGCTGCGACAACAAAGACCGTAGCTACCAAAGCAGAAGGTGGGCAAGTTTTGCCACCCAAATTACTACTCCATGCAACTTTCCTTCACCGTTTCTGTGATCYACTTCCCATCTGATCCTACTCCTCCATCCACCTTTACTCTGACTTTGCCTCAGGGCAGTTTCTAACGTCACATTGCCCAGCTAAATTAAATCCTTGGCAACTTCACCTCCCATTTTGATCTTCCGTCAGATGTTTCATCCGGCAACACATCACCKTAGCTCACCGTCTTCATGTGAAATTCTGAATTACAAAAACCTAAAAGGTTTTAATGAAGCTTTGCAGATTTCTACAAGGTTTCCCAAGCATAAGGGGCCTCTTATGTTTCCTGGCAARTCTAGTGAATGAGCAATCAAGACTAGGACCTGTGGCCAAAAAAMCAGGAGTCAGCCTTCCACTACTATTTGACAAACAAATTTCTTAGGATGGTGACAGAAAGCAAAGGACTTTCACAGTAAAGTCAAGTAGCTTATTCTTAAAACAAGAGAGAATGCGAAATCAGTGAAAAGACACAAAACAAGGGGTTGAAATTATCCAAGTGACAGACCAGGAAAACTATCTCTGAAAGTGCATTCTGAATAGGTGATATGCAAGACAATAGTGCATTTATCACGGGTAGAGAAAAGCATTTTACAGTCATCAGGATGCAAGACAACAAACCGAACAAAAGCTACACGATAGGAATGACCCTTACCCAAGGGAGATTGAATGCAAAGCATTAGCAAGATTATGACAGAGCCCAAATTCGAGGATCTAGAAAAACATTGTCTGCATTAGTGTATGTAAAGCTACTGGGCTGGCTCTGCAAAAGGTTCACAAGCTCATGGGAGAAGACCCTATTGGTAGAAAGCCTCATAGGAAAATAAAAATGYCTGGGATTAGCAAGATACAAGATCACATATACAAGAACAAAAAAAATATATGCAATAATTAAAAACGTTTTCCGAGTCACAAAAGCCAGTTTTCTAGGCCTCTAGACTTACTGCAATACTTCTTCAGTATAGTTTGTTGCCAGACTCGCCTTGTGAAGGAACGGGTCACAGCATCAGCTGCAAGATTCAACATTATGAAAGCCTGGTTCCAATTCTGTAGTTTCTTGTTTATCTTTGTAGAGGTTTCCAACCTCCTAAGACCTTCCTGCCAGGTCTAAGAATAAAAGGTATAAGCCATCATGCTCTCCGAATGAGYTATGGTCCAGCCCCAGCCTCCCAAGAGCCCAGCTCCAGTGACAGTCCCAATCCCAGTATATGAGGGGATTCTGGCAGACCAACCTCTCGGACATTACTGCCCTACTCATGCGGCAGCATGATCCAACACTGGAACAGGTTGYCCAGARAGGCTGTGGGGTCTCCATCCCTGGAGACATTCAACACCCAACTGGACACGGTCC
This sequence comes from Apteryx rowi, assembly GCF_003343035.1. Taxonomy (NCBI): domain Eukaryota; kingdom Metazoa; phylum Chordata; class Aves; order Apterygiformes; family Apterygidae; genus Apteryx; species Apteryx rowi. The sequence goes on from NW_020448641.1 coordinate 431,738, forward strand.
TGGGAGCACAACCTGCTCCAGCTGACCCTGCTTGAGCAGGGCTTGGACCAGACCATCTCCAGAGGTCCCCGCTGGCCTCGGCCCTTCTGTGGTCCTGCGACAAGCTCAYCTGTACTCATACCCATACAGAGTTTTTGGTTTTTCCCATAAAGTTCTGGCTTATAGATTGCTCAATGGGATTGCTCAACCTGCCTCAACGGGAACTTCTTTAAAACAACCTTTTTATTCACCCAACAGGCCATAGCACACAGAGCAATGAGCAACAGGGTTGCAGACATATCTCCCCCTTGCTGAACTGTAACCGTTCCTCCAAGTTTTGTCAAGTTCCTTTCGGCTCAATTCCTGCCATTTCTGCAGAGGAAGAGGAATACCGCTGCTACGCAGTTTCMTTTGCTGCTAGAGACTCAGCCTCCAGCCACTGCATTTTTTTTTTTCTTTCCCAAAGAAAAATATGAATGTCTGAAGTAATGATTTTTGGATGACTTTCCAAGAGATTATGCTGCAAATAACTGTGCCTTCTATTCTGGCCTGTCATAACCTGTGCTCAAATTTCAGCACTGCTCCAGAAACACACTGAAGATTCATAATTCAGCACCTACTGCTAACAGCAGCTTTCCTGACAAAAATTCACGTCACGGACTGTAGCACATCGTCACTGCTGGGGCACAGGGCGGGTTGCTACATGGGTAGCTCCGACTTCAGAAGTTCTCATCTGTGAGGAACAAGACACAGGCACGGAGTATTTTAACCTTCAACAGCATAACCTACTTAAAAAAGTAGAACTGTTAGCTCTCACCATTTTTCAAGTATTCATGAGTATATATATATATAAAAAAAAACAACACTCAAAATGTTTCCTGGATAAGAAACATTTCTAGAAGTCAGCAAGAAAATGTGCAAGAACTACACTTCCAGTGTCTAAAGAACAGATTTTTCCAATATACAGCCAAGAAACATTGTAGCTATTTATCAGATCCCAAGACATTTTGCTTCTTGATGACATCACGAACTTTTTAATACTGAAGTTGGCTCACGAGGTCAGCAAGATACTTTCCAACGAGGGGAAGTTTACCGCAAAACTGTGAAAAAACCCACACATAAGAATGAAAATGCCATCTGTCAGGATGGAATTAAAGAAAAATTTAAAAAAAAATGAATACTAGATATAATAGGTATTCTTAGAATACACAGGAGCCGCCCATCCTTCGAAGTGTTAGTTGAGTAATAATCACTTGAGGAACTGAGCCGCCTTCACCGGATGCCGGAGAGAAGTGGGAATGCGACCCCCGGGACAACGGGCCGGGTCCCGCGCTTGCTCCCGCTCCGTGTCTCGGTCCTGTCTCCTGCTAAAACCACACAACGATGGTGGTCTGCTAGCAGAGCGGGGTTAGTAAGCTGGCAGACCAAATTCCTGACCTCACGCCACGCAGAAGGATAGCATACTTAACAAGTCATTGCATACCATTTTCCCCCTGTTTCTCTATGTTTCCAAAATGAAGGTTAGAAAACAAAACAGACAAAAAAATGCAATGATTACTTGCTCAATTTGTAGACTATCACCTTAAATTGGGAGCTGAAGACAACAGAACAGTTTCCTTGATAAAAGTTGAGCCAAATGAAAATTCAGTTATTTAAGAGGTGGGAAAAAAGCTCAGGTTGTTTTTTCAGCTCGTTAAATAACACTTAGTTTTCTGCACTCTTTTTAAGAATTATACATAAAACAGGCAGGAATAGAGAATTTTCAGTATAAAAGTTGCATGCCTCGAGTGACATTTTTGCCTACCGTAACACATTTCTCACTCAAATAATAGACAAGACTGCAGGAAGAGAATTGATGTTACATACATTTTTTTCAGCATTATTGAACTTTTCCTGACCTACAGTAAATATATAGTTTGGCATACTAGACTAGAATAAATATGTGCTTGATAATTAAACAAAACGCAATCAAGTATTGCAAGCCCAACATGTACTCGGGATCCTGCTTATCCTCCGTATTTAAAAAAAGGAAAAAAAAAAAGCCCTCTTTTGTTTGTGAAGGAACATTCACCATCAGTGGAATTCTGATGTYGAAAAGACAGGCAAGCTTCCACTGTTTAAGAAGATACTTTCAGCTTAAATTTTTTTTCTCCATCTCAAAAAATACTGTAGTTACAAACAATACCTGATCAGCTATGGAAAACAGTAAAATAGATAGCTTTGTGCATAATCAAATGTCACCGTTCTGTTACTGGTCATTTATACCTCCTGTCTGCAACCATTCTCCTCTTCAGCCCTAAATACCATTTTCACATCCCTGGAGATGGGAAGACATCTCCACGTGCTATCTCCRGAGGGAAAGCGCCCAGGGAAAATTCCCTCTCACTTAGGGAGAGGGTAGGGAATCGCTTCCAGTCGGAGCGGAGGACCGCACCCCTGACAGCAGCAGCAACAGGCAATTCCACCCTGCGTATATAAACTAACATTAAAACACACAAAAGCCAATTTCCAGAAACATTCTGCAGACACATTTAACGAAGTGATAGGCTTGATTCATTATTAAAACCCAAACCAGCAATATCACAAGATATGGTAGAAACCTCATGACAGCCAGCCAGTAATAACACAATTACAGCCAAAATTTATTCCATCTTTGTGGCTCCAGAAATTCAAAGCCACTATGGAAAATTTTGTATATTTAAACCTAACTATTAAGAGATATCCTGTTCRCAATGAGGTAACACCTCTATTTTTCCCTGTCACGAGGAAGTGCACTTCACCTAGTATCAACATTTCTGAACTGTACTGGAATTGCTCTTTTCCTGTTTAGGAAAACAGGCTTCAAACAAGTTAAACTCTGGAAAAAAAGTAAAAATTACTTTAATTGACCTTTTTTCCCTACAGTTGCTTTCATATTTCGTAACATTCCAAATGCATAATAAGTCACACCAGGAAAAAAACAACTTGAGTTTAATCAAGTAAGATTAAACTGAAATCAGGTATCACGGTTGGAGGATGCACTTAAGACAGTCGCAAATAYGAGGACACACTTAAAAGCACAGCCGTTAACATTTTTTAAATGTTTCTCTTGGATAGCACTAGTAATACAGCTTCATGCTGTGATATGCGAACCGTTGCAAGAAAAGTAAAACGGTCTTTATGCCGGAGACTGAGAATTGAGACATATGAACTGAGGCTTTCAGGAGAGACCACAGAAATTAAACACTCAAAACATCTGTCGTTTCCCTGGCACAGCTGCAGGAGTTAAGCCAGGAAACTAACCCGTGCGCCGGGGCGGGATCCGCCGCGTCCGGAGAGCGCGCGCCAGGAGAGGAGCCGCAACCCGTACGGGGGCGAGAGGAGCGACCACCGCGTCTCCAGAAACGTCCCCATYGAGCAGAACCGCGCGCGGGCATTGCTGCTGACCGCGCCGCGGAGGCAGGGACGCGCGCTCCTACTGTCTAGGTCCCTGCTTGCTGAGGGCAACTCGGATTTTTTTTTTCTAGAGGGGAAAAAATTCTGCAAGTTAGCACGAACGATTCAAAATGACATATCCATCAGGAAGGAACAGTTGGAAGGCTGACATTTAAAATGAAAAATAATGTTACACTGTAATGTCAGATATTTTGAACTTATTCCACTGAATCTTTCACAACAGCTAGAGACCCAAAGTCAGTTTTTCCAACAACCCCACTAGAACCAAGTGGAACGTCARGAGGAACCCTCCCTTTGAACACCAGCGGCTTTGCAACGAGGACCTTCGGGCTGCGCAGAGCCACGCAGGCTCCTTCGAGTGGAGGCTCTCTGCTGTGAAGGCAACTCGTCCATGCCCGTCCCAGGGCCAACCCACCCAAAAAGGACCACCTGTTTTTGGGGTGATCTAAGCAAAGCTCTGCCTTTAGGAGGCAGACGAGAGCAAAAGCTGGAAATCGGCAGAAGGGAAGACAGCACCCCACCACTGGAAAGCCCTCAGATGGCATTTCCAGCCAMGAAAAACACTAGTCAGTCTATACCGGCAGGGAAAATTAGGTACCGAGATGATGCAAAGCCGCCCCCCGTCAGAACAAGAATTCGGTGAACACACACGCTTCATACACCAATGAACACCACYGTAATATCTTCTCACAAAACTACTTGTTCAAGGTAGGGTGAACCTGCTGTAGAGCAGGGAGAACAACCTAACCCGGGACACTGACCGCCAGGCTGGACCCTAGTCCCCTGCTTGCCCACGTTTTTGTACGCATGTGGAATTGCACCTGGACTCTGACCYGGAGCAAACCAAGAGTAACCAAATCGGGGATGAAACAGAAGATGGCAAATAGCTGGAGTCACTTGACGCAAACCAAYCCATATCGCTGGACTAGGACATCACGTCTTACTGCCAGGCACATGAAACGGACAGCACGGACTTTGGAAAAACAGCATTTCCCCCGCTTTTCCTTCTTCACAAGTTTCCCTAGTGGAAAGCATGGTGCTAGTCTGCTTGCTTACAGACCAGCAGCAGCTGAAAAATTGTGCTTTTCCCAAGGCCATGGACCGACAGTCTATTTCCAAGGTTACGCAGGTAGAGCCCCTAATGTCACGGATCTTCTGCAAATAAAGCAGACCGCTGCTTCTTTCTGACTACCCTTAGAGGCAGCATCCTCAAGGACATCATAAGAGTTATTTATTAAATATTAATTGGAACATGCACACTATTTCTTGCAATATCAGATCCTACTCACTGAGAGAAGCGGCAATATCAAACCTCTCTATATTGACACTTTTCGCTGTGCAGCACTCTTCAACCTACAAAGACTGTTCTTCATCTTAAAATACCTTGCAATACACGAGCACAATATACATTCCAGAGGAAAAAAGTTTTATGTAAATTGCCAAGTGCTACAGCAAATAATTCACAAACATATTAACTCGGTTCACACAACRAAGACATCCCCACTCTTGAGACAGATTTCACTCTTCAGAGGCAGTTCAGCATTAAAAACTTGATCCCTCACCAACTCAAGTGATTCTGAAAGAGGCCAGCAGTTGACATTTTACAAATACACCCACGGCAGAAAAACCCACATGCAGCGTGGGAACCGTCAGCGTGCCGGCTCCGTCGGGACACGCTGCGCGCGGCCACGCGTCCTCTCTTCTCTGCGGGGGGAAAAAGCCCCCGTGTGCCACTTGCTCGCCTAAGCGCAGAGCGCGGTCCTGGGCAGCTTTTCGAAGATGAGCAGAAGCTTTACTGCGTGACCCGAACGTTAAGTGATACCTGTAGATATCAAGTAAAGAGCTGGAATTTCCCCAAAGCAGGCCCTATGTTCAATTTCCACAATATTTTTACCAGTAAAGCCAAGTTTAAAGGATGGCACTACACTGAGCCTGTATTTTTAAAAAAACAACTGAACAAATGAAAATTTTTTTTCCACTCTGTTCTTGCAGACCTTTTGCATGCTTAAGTGTTTTTTTTTTTCCCCTCCCCTTTTAAGTTTTCAAAAGGGATATGTATGTATTTTCCATAGTCACACAAGATCTACTCTTAAATGCAGTTGGGGAGTTAATGAAACTAAAGAGACTTATTTACATATTAACTAACTGAAGTCCTACTTAGTAGTTGGTATATACAGGCTACTACACACCTGCCTTATATCTATTCCAAACTAGAAATAATTAGTTACCAAGGTTTTGGGATGCTGGATTAGCTATACCAATCCTTGTCCTCCGTCTGCCCTCAGAGACCACCACATTAACACCAAAGCAGAAATCTCTGTTTCCTCCCAAATTCCATAGCAAAACTTTAATTTTCTTATATTTCTTTTCTAGGGTCAAGGAGATCAACATTCCCCCCGCTCACTGGTCCGAGTGTCTTTGCACAGCAAGCCCATAATAGAGGTTCTTGCACAGAGCTCAGGACCAGAACGGCTGCTTTTTCACTCGTTCTATTTCGAGAGTAGAGAGTTCAAGGAAAGGGGCAGCGCAAAACATCCAAAATGCATCTGTTCTGGGTTCCAACCGTCACTTGCCCGTCAGAGAGCTTTAAAAGCTATCCCCAAATTTCTGAACCATGTTAAATCCCCAGAATCTCTGCCCCCATCCTCCAATCTCCAGTCTTCAATTAATAATAATTATTAATAAATATAAAAATAAATTTTAAGTATTTTTATTATTATTAAATATAATGACCATTTCACAGCACATACTAAATGCTAAAGATGTTAAAGCAAGGAAAGCAGCAACATAACTAGAAGTTATAATTTCAAAAATTATAAATAGTTTCTGACAAATATTATTTTAATATATACACCTACTGTTTACCATTGAAACATTTTTAGATAAATTTTTAAAATTATTTTCTATTTCATGAGCATTGGGTTTTACACATTTTTCTTTAAAGGAGACAAACCACAATACAGCTAGATTTTACCAGATTTACAAGTTTAAATACAGATATTGTTACATAATACATGCAAAAATATTGCAGGTGAAAAGTAAACATTTAACCAAGCTTTCCAAATTTGGTCTAGATTCTTACAGTCAGGGAAAATAATTCTTAATTGTTTTTAACATAGGAAAAATGATCTTAAGATAAAGCTTCAGGTTTCTATTTACTCAAAATTAACATTGCTGGTTTTTAATGCAAAATGAAAATGCAAATCTGATGAAGCTTTGCCTTACTCTTGTTACACTTTTCTGTATTTATTTCAGCAATTATTCAGTACAAAATATTGGAATTTTACAGGGGCAAAGATTGTTCATTATAAATTACTCCTGAATGCATTTCTTCAAACCTGTCTACATGATGCAATACGAAACTGTATCTCTGATACAGAATTTGATACTTACAGCATTCAGCAGGATATTTCTGCATTAAAGGGACACTAAACAAGAAGATGAAGCTAAAACAAAAATCCTAACAACAGGTATTAAATGGTCAACGTTATGTACTGTAATTTCACACAACTGCATGAAACATATTTCATTCCGTTGTATAATTTCCTGACTAGAGGCTACAGAAATCTTCCTACATATAGAAAACCTTAGTATGTGGTTCCAACAAGAAATATTTATGTAGCAAACCCTGCAAAATCATCGAAGCAGCGACTGACGAGCAGAAATGGAAACGCGGGGCGTGCTGCTGCCCGCAGGCTGGCACGCCAACAGAAACCCCTCGCGCAGGGTAAACGAGCGCACGGAGACAACAAATCCYGGGCACACACAAAAGCGGCGTTTCCAGGCCTCCTTCCCCACCTCGAAACGAGATCGGCTGCCGAACAGCCAGAGCGACTGGGGCGAATCCCCGCTCCCGTCTCCTTGCGGCACAAAAGCGGCATTAAACCCCCGGCGCGATCCGTGCAACGCATGCGTGTTCCCAGAAATTAGAGCGCGGAAGCAACACACGGGGGTTTCCCGTATCGTTTCGTTAACGTTTGACTGAACGTTTTATCTCTGTTCTTGTTTTTTTTTTTAAAAAAATACGTTGCTATATTTGCCACGCAGATCGCGGGACGCTGACAAAAAGGTATTAGCGGATCAGCCTAGATTTTACACGCCAAATTCCGTAACACTACTCAGCTATGATTTTAAGCGATATTTCATAGTTACAACACGAAGGGAGGCGCGAACACAAGTAGCTTCTCAAAACCTGGACGCAGGCAGACTCGTAACGTGGATATATATATATAATTTATCGCGAATATTTAGCTAAAAACGGGTAGGAACYGTCCTCAGGGGAGCGATTTGCTTTGAGCCGATCCGGATCCCAGTGACCGCCTGCGAATTCAGCCACCAGCCAGGAGCTAATTCGGCGGCCAGGAGCTCATCGCGCCGCGGGGAGGCATCGCGGCAGGTGCCGTCACGCCGTCTCCAGCGAGGCGGAACGACCAGACCTGCAGCACGGTCTGCGCAGGGCTTCCCGCCTCGGGTTTTTAGCCTTCTTTCATACCCTTGGGAAGATCAGAAGTAACGGCGGTAGCAGCGAGCGCAAACGAACATCATCGCTGCAATCTCTAGGGTTAAAATTTCAAGAGACCTTTACAAATGAAAGCAAGCTAGTAGGGTTAAAATTTTAATTAAATCCATCTTATTTTCAATTATCCATCGTATAAGGTTGGATTTTTATATGGTTAAGTATGAGCAGAAAGGGTCCAAGACCATTATTCCATATTGGGGCAAGGGAAAATTTGAGGTTTCAATTTAAAGATATTTCATTTTTATTTTAAATAAATTGAGTTTCCCAATAAACTTGGATAACTAAGTTTTGGTTTTTTTTGAATGCCAGGTTACTTCATTTACATTTTCAACATAACCAGGGGCAAAACCACTTCACTTAGTATCCTTAAAACCCAAAGTCAAGGTTACTCATGAAACATCCTCTAATTCTAGCAGAAGCAACCCTGGAAGCAGTTCTACACTTACAGAAAGAAGGATATTGTTCAATGCAAAAGACTGCTATTTAGAACCCTTCGGTGGAGCTATTAAATAGAAYAGCCATTAACCGAAAGGACTAGTGAAAAAGAAAACCATCATTGTTCATACACTGACCAGATCTTGTGCAYRYTGTGAGTATGTTATAGCCAATACTTAACAACACAGCACTAAGGAGTCACAGCTGCATGTTCTCGACTTAGGGAAACRTGTCATTTACGTTTTTTACCTCACTTTGAGAGGGCTCTCGCATACAAAAATATATTCCTTCCTATCAATTTTCTGCATATTTTAAACGCATAYGTTAAGAAAGTTTACCTTTAATTAACATATTACAYGTTTTCCTCCATCTCATTCCACTTTCATGTTGCATACTTAAGCTATCACAAATATATTTCCAATAAYGAGCAAAACTAAGCAAATGTTTCTGTAAAACTCCTTCCTAAAACACAGGTGCCTTTGAAGTGTTTTACTTATACTATGCAACATACGTTATTTTCCACAAAGAAACAAAGCAACTGATGAGGAACTTAATAGCATCCAACATTAGGATAGAACAGGCAGTAAATTTGCAAGGCTTCGAGCCGTTTCTCCGACATCAACCATTGCAAAGCAAAGGACTTCATCAGACGGGCCACGAGGCAACAGCACAGGAGCAGAAACGAGGGAAACTCTTCCATACTTCATTCAGAAGAAAGAGAAACACAAGCTACACAAGATCCCCAGATTTATCTTCTGCTCCTCTTTAAAGGCTATTAATCCCAAAACAATTTTCCATCACCTAATTTAGACCCCATGAGACACTTAAAGCAAGTTTTCTGAAAGCCCCACACCAGACTCACTCCCTGGACGCCAGGTAGGTCTCACCCTTACACGAGAAGGCTCCTCTTGGTTGTCCTTGCTGTGCACCCTGATTCACAACCTGGTCCGTAATGGCTCCACCTTCGTTATGTTCCTACTCAGACCAGGTGTGTTTCTGAAGGAAGTCTCCAGCTGTTCCCACTTAGCACATTTGGGCTTGGAAGCAGCCATGGAGCACAGGAAATGGGGAGAAGCAGCTAGGTTGTGTCTGCAAATTTTCCCYGTTTTGCCCAGCAGCTCCCTCCCAYGGTGTCCTGGAGGGAACTCCCAGGGAGCTGGGAATTACTTATCCCTCCGTGCCAGGGATCCTGCTCTGGACATTAAATCTCTCCCTGAAGCCTTTTAGGAAGCCTAACGCCATGCGCTGCAGAACGGCCGTGCCCATGGCTTCGGTTTCGGACAGCACAACGCAACCTCAACGAGAAGTCATCATTTCAGCCTTCAGCAACGAAGAAAGAAAAGAGTAAGACTAACTATGACCTGACGTGAGACCGCAGAAAGCACCACGTGTTGAACTGCAAACAGTCGTACAGGTCGCTTCTCGTAGAATACCCCATCACAACAACACGAACTGATAAAATAGCAGCAATTTTCTTTACAGTATTTTCTTGGCAAATAACGCATTATGTTTTCAAAGTGCCTAAATAACTTAAGAATTTAGCACCTCTTGCTTCTCATTTTCCTCCCTAACGTACAAATGTGAGTGCTCGTCTACATGCCTCACCATTCCGCTCCAAAGCGCACTCAGTTAAGATGATTCTTATTTATTTTTTGTTTACATTGCTCGTGAAGTTTATGTCAGTAAGAAAACAGTCTTGAGACATTCAACAGAAAAATAAAAGTATTCCAAATGCAATCAGAATGTCTAGAATTTCTCTTTAACAAAGACACTAGTAACAGCAAGACCTATAAAAAGGTAAATTCTTGACTTTCCCTTGGTCAAATCAAATACCTTTTAAAAAAATCCATGCGTTAACACGGACGAATCTTTTCATGTCAAGTCATGCGCGGGGAGAGGAAGAGGGACAGGAAGCGTTTGAGTTTCAGAGCTTCGGGTTAGTAATGCTCACGGAAGCTGAGGGCTCTTCAACAACATTAAATAAATCAGTGGTGCTCTGCTTGGTTTACACACCGAGTTGCAAGCACTTAATCAAATCGGTTTACAACACAATTTAGCTRAAATTGGGGAGATGCACTGAAATCATCAAAGCCTGGCTCATACTGATTTAGTTTGCACAAATTCCTCCGTGAATGCAGTTAAACAGGCGAACCCTTTTTTCCGGGGAACAGAAGCACTTCCACAAGGTTTTCCACCTGCGTAACTAAACAGGATTTGAAATTGCACGCCTTTGGTTAAAAGTGTAAGCGCTGCACCTCAACCCTTCTTCTCTTCATTGCTAACTCTGCTAACTCCTCTGCAACCTCATCTTCTGTCGGAACAGAAGTTTAGAGCTGAAGAGAAACAAAAACGGTTTTCCTTTAAAACGACTATTCACCTCAGCTGGACAAGCTGTATACTTAATGACTTTCCCTCATATGGAAAACGTTTCTGTGATGGTACTTGAAAGCAAATTGGGAAAAACAGGTCCTCAACAGTGCACTAAATCGACATACATACGTATCTGAAGAAACTCCACAGGGAAAAGAGAAAAACAACAGCTAGATGTTTCTAAACTGTGGGAACACTTTCTTAAAGTGCTGCATATCAAATATTTTTAAGTAACGTAAAATAATATGATTTTGATATTCTTCCCAGAAAATGCCATGTATAAAAGAGCATGCAAACTTTACAGAAATAATCTTCTACTTCACATGAAAGCTTTAAAAATAAATAAATAATAATAATAATAATAATGGAAGATCAGTATTCCACGTTCTGAATTAGTTTCTCTGGGCACTACCCAGATTGTCCTGCACGTACCAAAGCCAGGTTTACCAGCCTTCCTTCAGTGATGGAGACGGATGCCCGCGGAGCTCCGATTCCCTCCTCCTCCTCTGCCGCGCTCTGCCGCCAACCCAGCCAGAAACCCACAACCACAAACGCCGCGCAGCAGGCGGGTGTTTCGTACGCCCTTGCTTTCATACGCTCTATTTAGACATGATTTACTTGCTGCTTAGTACGCGCAGTGGTCCTCCCTTAGTGAACTTTGGTGAAAGAGCGAAAGAAAAGCAGAAAACAGGTAACAGATCTGGACTTTATGACCGTATTTAGCATCTGAGCTTAAGGTTTAAAGCCTCTTTTCGTCTACTGCATTAAGAGAAGAGAACCATTTTTGTGATGTCAACATCCAACATGCAGTTTACGCTTAAATGGTTTCTGACGCTCCTATATATAAACCTGAGCTCTACAATAGCTAAAAACAGCAAAAAGTTTGACATCTTAAGAAGGAATACACTTGAAGAGAACTGTCCAAAGGGAACTAACCACTCTAGTCAAAATATGAAATTTCAGTATCATCTTTCGATTTCCTATCTTTGCATAGTGCCGGGAAATGGATTTAAATTTGATTTCCAGATTATTAGCTCTTGAACTCAATTTTTTTTTTTTTAACTACAGCAGTATAAAATTAAACCCTAAAAAGTCAGAAGTATCCTTTCTAAAAAGTATTTACTGGTATTTAGTTTTAGCTTCTTAATGTATTGGACACTAAAACTTTTCAGCTATAATCGAGAATTAATCAATCAATTAAGCTCCCTTGTCCCTTGCACGCCTTCCCTTCTTCCTTTACCCCCCTCACCTGCTAACCAAGCAGAGGTCTCAGCAGCCACCCGTTGTGCCACCACTTCCAGGCTACGGCTGGGACAAGCCACCACTTGAGATCTAACGCCCCAAAAAGCGAGACACAAAATGTTTTTGTTTACTCATGAAAAGGGATGGAAAGGTACCGGCAAACTTGCAAACCACTGTACTCAAATYACCTGCAGATAACTCACGGAAAGATTTCTAGTGACACTGTTTTGGCTCCTCCACCTTTCCAGCTGCTCTAACTCAGTCAGGAAAGCTAAAAATACTTTACTTTCTAAAAATTACTTTGCCATGTAAGGAATAGCTACAGTTACCACAGAGATGTCATAAAATTGCCATGGAGAGGAAAGCTGGTCTGTGTAATTGTGTCTGGGTGGAGAGGGTCCTTGAAACCATCTTCTTCCTAAGATGAGATCTGCTCTCCGAAAACCAGGGAATCTACGCAGCCAACGCTTTTTCTGAAGCGGCTTTAAGTAGGATCCGTAATGATCATACGTGAAACTTTGGCAGAAATTCCTGCTTACAGGAGGACTTCGGCGTGCGGGAGGAGGGAGCAGGGGTTTCACCACCTGCAAGGAGCAAGCTCTGCTCTTCGGCGTGATTCCCCCCGGATAACCAAACAGCGCGCTTTTCGTGGCTCCTTCCTCCTCGCTCCCCGAGATCAACATCAAGTGCATTTCATTACAGTGCAAATACATTAATACTTGATCTTGCTTTTAAACAATTAATCCAGAGAGGCAGGCCAACTATGCAGAATCCGTTTCATTCCCTATCTTACTGCTAAACACGGTAATTCTTTAAAGTCATAATGCCGCTGCTACATAACACTCCAGACAACGCTAACGAATTCAGAAAATACAAGAGACTGCGTTCCTCACGATGCAGGGCTGTAGCTGACCTGTAGCTTTATTTCTGCAAAGTTCAAGTGGAAAATTTCATTCGTACGGTTCTGAAACATCCGTCCTATTTCAGTGCGTTTGAAAATTACAGTGCCCTTGTTCTATTGATATGCGAACAGCAGGAAAAACGCTAAGAGAAAGGACTGCACAGCATAAAAATGAAGACATTTACAATCAGAGGATATCTAGAGAAACACAGAAAAAAACCTCCCACAAAAACCCACAAAAAACATGCAAGATTAAGAGATTCCCCCGGTGACTTCTACAGAAGGCTTGCTATTTCAGCTCCCAGTAAGAGASAGCAAAACGCTGCATCAGAAGTAGGCAACAGAATGGTTTTAAAATAACAAACCATCACTTTTCTCATTTCAGAACAATGAACTCCCACCCAAAAGCTAACTTAGCACGTATCAAAGTACAGGCAGGTTAATGAGCTACGTTTTCACCGCGTGAACTGAAGACCCAAGTAGGCTGTTCAGTTTCAAAGTACATCATCTGCTTAAAAAGCAAATGAGCAGAAACAAAACCAAACTCTCTCTGCTGAAATCCGTGACCTTGACAGCAAAGCAGGGAGATGCAGCGAGCCACAGCCTGCGCCTTTCCCCACCAGGCCAGGTGACAGCGACGCCCTTCACTCGAAGCTCTCAACTTGGAGAAAGAAGAGCATTATCCCCATTTATTGGGCCTGTTTTAAAGTTTATTGCAGTCAGTTAAAAGACGCTGCTGATTTCGAAAGCTTTTAATCAGTCATGTTTTAAACAAGCAATCAGCAACAATGGTGGCAATCAACTAATTCTCAGCATAAAAAGCTCGGTATATATTTCCTCCTCTGGAGGAAGAAGATAGAAAATACACAATCAAACATTATTTAATGAATCCCTGATAGACTATAGGTAATGTGGCTGGATATTCTATGCGTWCAGCAAAGAGCAGAATTTCTTCTCTTGCATTTAAAAAAAATCAGTGTTAGCAAACACCAAATGCCAGACTGGAAGGCAGCACTGACATTTCAAAGCTGGCTTCACACCTGCTTGCGTGTTCACTGGAACATGCCCATTCCACCTGGCAAGAACATTTAGCAATATACTTACACTGGACACTTTTATAAGTATTCTTTCTTTGCTTAATTGCCAATTGGTTTACATGATATCCCAAAAAAACAGTGTCATTTATCCTGAAAAGTAAAACTCAAGGTTGTCTTAAACTGAGCATCCAGAATCATTCATTAAAAGGCATACCAAATGGAGCATTTCAAATTAATTTACGATTGGGTTTCACCTAAGAGTAGTTAGAGAACATGATGTCCTGTGAAGGTTAAAAGGCTTCTGTATTCCTGTAGTCTCAGTAAAAATCCAGCAGGTCAGTTTGGGTTAGATTCTGATTCTTCTTCAATAATTTAAACTCCATTTTTGGCATTTCTCATTCCTCTCACTAGATACAAAGTTCAAAAGGGACCACAACATCACAGCTTGGCTATGATAAATTTCACCCCCATGCCCATATATCGGCTGCAGAAATATTAATAAATTAAATATTTCTATTCTCAGCATATTAAATTGTTGAGAAGAAACAGATGCTAGGAGAGCTGGAAGTATCATCACTGCCCAGGGCTCTTGCAATGGCTGGAAATTAATTAGGTGAGATAAGAATTATGATGATCATCTAAAGTAATCCACATGTTTTGCTGCCGATAAAGGGGAAAAAYGCTCAAGAGCTTTGTGAATCTGCTGCCAAATCTGAAAATCAGTTTAACCCCAAAACTTACGAATAAAACATGTTGGCTAGACATCTAAGGAACAGGAATATCTGTGGTGCTGGGAACATCCTGTAGGACATGCCCATTCCACTCTTTTCTTCCCTTCATCAGCAAGAAGGAAAGCTTCCCAAGAGCACGTATCGTCTTCMCGTGTAAGTGTTTATACAGAGCAATGAAATTATTGCCCATTGGCCTCTCCAGAGTCTTGGGAATGATCCTGATCCTAACACCTCTGTAGTCACTGGTATTTACTACCACGGAAATCTGCATCCTAGGATGAACCTGGACTACGTTCTGTCAGACCAAGATTTATGATAAAGAGAGAAAGAGCCTCGTCCAGCTCAGAAATCAGAGCCTCAGCACAGAGGCAAGTCTGAGCTGCAGTCACTCCATCACTGAGGAATTTTGACCAGCTTTCCTGGAAGCTTTACAGGGTCTCAGCACAGTTTGAATATCAAGCAATCTAAATATTTAGAAGCCTGAATTTCAGCTCCTATTTTCTTCAAAACTCGGCTTTATTGTCTAAAACCTACCTACCTATCTACCTATGTGTTAGGTATCTAGTTGGACAAGTTTTCTCAATATTTACTTTTAAGTAAAAGGAAATGAATTAATTTACAGATTAAGGTTGTGCTTCATATTTGGAAAGAAACAGAGGAGAGGAAAAGGTGGGAAGGAAGGCTAGAAGAGAAAAAGCATCCAGCTAATTCCAAATTGGTGGGAGGCAGAAAGAGACTTGAGCTAAATGAAGTTGTTTCCTATCCAAAAACTGCACCACTCTGAGGAAATCTCATAAACATGCAACACTACACCCAACCCCCAAATTTTTATATGGAGTTGGATTTACAGAATTTCACTGAAGGTTTAATCTCTGCTGATATGCAGCATGCCTCACCAAGAGCTGCTGCTGAAACCACTCTCCAAAGAGATGGATTTCTCAAAATTTCAGTAGTCACTTTGGCACAAAAGAATCTTTAAGGAAGGTGAAAAAAAAAATTCCAAATTTCAATGTAAATTAGGAGCCAAGCAAAATGAAATGCTACCCTACATGCCAGCTTCACAAAATTAAAATAAAATGAAATAACATACTCATAAAAGGAATGGAGAACTAATAAAGACTAATCTCCAGGGCTGATGTAAACTGTTTTAACTCAAAATTAACTCTCAGACTAAATGAAAAATGACAGGTTTCCCTTGGGCAGGAAAGGCTAAAGGGGCAAAATCCTGGAAAACACAGGAATGTTCTTCATGGGGAGTGGCAGGGGATGCCCGTGAGCTGAAGTCCGCTCTCCTGGGGACCTTCACTCCCTCTGTCGCCTGCATGGGAGGAAGAAGGCAGGACAAGACGGCCACCTCAAGCACTTCATTATATCATGCGAGATATCACCTGCACTGACAACAGCTTAATTACCTTATACCAGACCAGGGAAACACAAAGCTCCATTGTAAGTGTTAATAACGACTGCATCCTGTCCCTTAAAATCCAACTTACTGGTTTGCCTTCTGTATCTCTGCTTTATCTATAAAAAGCACTATTCTTCTTTTACCTGGATACCATTGATATATGGGAAATATACAAATAAAAATGTATGTATTTTTGTTATATATATAAAGAAAAAAATATGCATTTATATATATATATATATATATATATATATAAATACAGCTATCCAAGCACAATACTTGATGAAGACAAGCAAAATACAATAAAAAACATTGCACTGTCACTGTAAAACTTGGTGTATCGGTTTTTAGAAGTTGTCCAAAAAGTTGGTTCAAGAAATAAAAAAATCCACTAATACATGCAGGTAGCCATTAACTGGAGAGTCATAAAATCTTTGCTCTGAGAGCAACTGAAAATCCATGTTATCTGTGATAACACAGTAAAGTGTATTTGGATGCAATATATCTTCAGGTCAAGGCTGGAACAACAATCCAACAGCACCACGGGAACAAGCTAGCTCGTCTGAGAGTTAGTCATTGCTCCACACCTTGTTGTGTAYGGAGAGGCTCACGTGGAGTGCGGGGAAGGAATGGCCGGATTTTAAGAGCACGTGGCAAGCCCTTTATAACCACTAACTGCATTGCGACTGCTTTCACAGACCGCTTTTCAAGTAATTAATGCGCTTTAAGGAGAAAAGGTCTTATTTCTGAGAGCGTCTGAAAAAGGTGCTTTAATTCCTAACGAATAAAGGTCCTCTCAAAACCTTAAAGGATTTGCTAAGCATAATTGTTAATACTTTGCATGTCTGCTTTGATTATGTTTGACATAGTTTCCATATGGAAAGTTACACTAGATTTCATCAGGAGCTTTACTTTGTTTAAAATATCAACCCATCTAATGAGATAAATATTTGCAGATATAGCAAAATATCACCTTTGTAGGTTATACTTATACAAAAGGGTGAAGGAATTCACACACAACTTCGCTCAAATGCTTCCTATTTCCTTCCTGAATAACATATTTCTCATTCTCTAACCCAATTCTGAACTGTTTCTCTTTGAAAAAAGCTATTTTTGGTCCACTATTTATATTTGTGGCAAATCCTGTTTGCTTTACTCACACTGAAAGCTTCGAGGGTTCCCTGAAGTTACTCGCCTAAGTAAAGCTCTTAGCTTTCAGAATCTCCCATCAAAACAAACAAATTAAAACCATCTTGGACACTAATCTTGGACATAACGGCCTTATATAGTCAGTCAAGCTACAAAAAATATACCCTGCCATCCTCTTATTCTAGTTTCACCTTGTAGAGCGTTACTGTTGTTTCTGTGGTATTGAAAGATTAAATCTTTAAATTATGTGAAAAATGGAAACAACCATGCTAAGATCAAAACTTACACTAATCATTTCAAATAATTTTAATGAGAAAACCTCATTACAAGTTCATGTCTAACATTTTACAGACCATCAAGCCATAAAGCTCCACAGTTTGAAGAAGACCTAAGCCTAGACCTAGACCTACTTTGAAAACAGTTGCTTCCACAAAAATAAGCGTGCTTATCGCTACACACACACACGCACTTGCCCAAGCTGCTCGATTCCATCATCCTTCCACTTCCACGGTCGAGAAACCCACCAGAAACTGAAGGCTGGGAATCTCTCCTCTTTCCCAACCTTTGGGCAAAACTATATGTAACGTGATGAGACTGAGCAGTTTTAAAACATTGAGGACTAGGTTCAAGCCATGATGAAAACATACAAATGGAGCGACTAGGTGTCCTTTAAGCTTCTCGCTTGCTAGATAAAAGCACGTGACAGTTCCCCTTCCTCACCTGAGGGTACACGATGCACCCACCGCTGCGACGTGCCCGCTCGTCTGAACCTCCCTCTCCGAAGGAAGATGACCGACAGTGATCACATCGGGATTTGCACTCCATAGCCACTTGCCAGGTTTTAAAGCAGAGTATCAACCGTACTTTAAATAATCAGTCTTAAAAACAGCCCACTCTGTTTTTACAAATAAAAAAGGCCTACTTGGCTAGTCCCAAATGTTCCACTAGTGGAATTAGCAGATACTTGGTACCAATCCAGAAATTCATAGGTTTTCACTTCCGTATTATCTTTAATACTACACGATGGCATGCACACAACTTTTGGAGGACTGGCTGGTATTGCAGAAGCGGCCCGCGAAGCACCCAGACTCGCACAAGTGAGCTGCTCACAGGAGCTTTCCTCGAGTTTATCATATTGCTGCTGCCAGAAATGCAGATGCTTTCTCACACTTGCTGAGAACGTCTACTTTGGTTTAAAGAAGAGCAACTTCCATCTAAAAAAAACAAAAAGTTCACAGCGTGCAGATGGCAAGCGGCGCTTGTCATGGCTAGGGATTTAAGTCGGTTTTGCCAAATGAAGACGGCGGAGAGAGATTTCAAAAACTATTCAGCGAAGCAAAGCAAAGACGACCAGGTAGAACAGAAATGAGCTTCGTTAATGATACATTCGTTGGCATCTGCTTTGCATTTTTCCACCAAGTAAGCAGCTTGCTATATTCCAGCTTCTGTTCCAGCCAGCGAATTTTCAGAAGATTTTACAATCATGCTGTTTTGTCATACTGAGACTGTTTCTTCCCAGCCAACACTATCATTTACCCTGCATTTGTACTGCAAATTGTACTTGTCACCAGGCTCTCCAGGTGCTATGAACTTAAATCGCAGATAATGCACTTAGTTCAGTTCAGTTTCTCATCCCATTTTAGATAACCAAATGGGTAATAGATCTCAGAAATATTTAAGCAACACGGGTTCAGACAAGACATCTTCAACGTTCGCCGTCTTTGGGCCCAGGCGGTAAGAGCAGGAGGAGAAAAGGGGCACGGAGCAAAGGCAGAAGGGAGAGCACAGCTCCGAGGAAGCCCACCACCGCCCAGACCGGGTTACGCTTTCGGGTCCAGCGCGGGGACGAGGGCTGAAGAGCTTTATCGCCTCCCTAGGAGCACGCACACGAAATACAGCTCATCGCCTCTTCCTGCCGCGTTTTCCTGAAGTTCGCCGCCTGCGAGTCATTCCCTCTCGTAAATATTTTAGGAGCTAGGAAACCAAACCACGTTTCTAAACTCCGGAGATAAGTCACCGGCACACCGTTCCCCGATGCACAGCGCAGGAAACACGAACGTCTGGTGCCTCCTCTTTGGTGTCACCAGAGCACGCACTCGGAGCTGTCAGCTCGCCTTTTACCACCAAAAACTCAACGAAGGCTAAAAATTAGGTTTAAACGCACAGAGAAGCTCTAGTTTTAGGACTGTTTCTGTACATCTGTGTGGGGACATCTGCAACACGCGTCACCCGTTAGTCTAAATGTCGTTCACGGTCACAGGAACGCTAACAGAAAAAGTTTCAGCCCAGAGAAAGTTTTGTGAACTGAAAGAATGGCCTACAATATTTAATCAAAACAGTGCTTCAACAGTGCTTTAAGCAGTGCAGCCTCTCTAGTTGATTTTTTATGACTTTCCTTAACAAGGTTTACTCCTTTTTTGGAAAGCAAATTTGCCGAAAGACCGCTCGGTCCGTTGATCAGACGGAAGATGTTAAAGACTCAAGAAAGTCTTCTTTCTCTGCCTTGAAAATACACTACTAAGCAAATAATCACTGTAAGCAACAAAAAAAAATGAAAAACGGACACATGCAATAGTCTATCTATATAAATGCCAAGTTTCAGAAACATTCTTGGAAATTCCCACACTCACTCCTTCTTCTTCTCCTTTCTTTTTTTTTTGTTTTTTGTTTTGAGAGAAACATCTTCAGAAGTTTTCCTGCTTCTTTAAATACCTGTTTAATGAGAACAATCAGCTACTTCCATTCTCTTAAAGCTTTTAATTTCACAGATTTAATTAGGAAGTTTCAGAGAAGGTTCAGTGAGGACAAAGTAAGAACTTCAGTTCTGCTGAGAACTTGGAATAAAGTCTTCATTAAACTAATTAAAATACATACTCCAAAACATACCCCTGCACCTTGCAGAAGTTCAGAAGTGGCTAGAGGAGTTTTCCCCCAGGACTTCAGAATAAAGTTTCCTCTAGGCTGAAATAATCCAAGGAATATGCCAGTATCCATACATTTCAAGCAAATGTATTATAATGCTATCTAACATAAATTTTTATTTTCAACAAAAGGAGCAAAGTAAAATAGTTAAGTGTTCCAAGTATTTACAGTGTCTTCAGCAAAGCTAGCTTTTCATCAACATTAAAGAAAATTCCTCATAGGTTTATTCGTACATTTAGAACAAAAAACAGTAACAGTATTCTGCATGAGACTATATAATATTCACTTTTAAAATAGAAAAATCCTCCTTTATTTTTTAAACAACTGTCTCTGATCCAGGATATCCACTAAGATATCTGTATTTGTATGACATCCTAGTGAAACTGCTGCAGTTCTAAATAGGAACAACGTCTATTTCCTCTTCCTCTGCTCCCCTCCTTATCCACCCCTTTCCATCCTATTTCAGGAGCCGAACCTAAAAACTGCAAGCTATTCGGAATTTAGTCGCTTTCTGCACATTTATGGCGTGTAGCGCAACGGGGTCCCCCCAGTGCCGCACTCTGCAGGACATCACCCCCGTACAGACTTCCGGATCAGGACCGTACCTGCCAACCTCTAGCACCAAATAAAAGGAAGATTCCTTCTAGCAAAGATTTCACACGGCTGCAAAAAATTCTTTTTATTTACTGGTTGTGGACCATTAAGGAAAAGCATGATGAGTTTTTTCTAGTGAACGCTTGGGGAATATCCCCCCAGGAAACACCTGCAAACTTCTGCATCACTTCCAAACCTGGAGACTATTTGCTTGCTCCCAGTGTGGCCTGCTCTGTGACCTCTATTGCACAAAATCCAGATTTTCAAGCCACACGCCCTCAAAGGCAGCAGCCTACAGCAGAGTGCTGAATTACTCGCTCCGAAGAGGAGGAGGAGGAGGATTAGCTGTCCTCGCCCCGAAGAGCCCTCYGTTATCTCCTGCCTGCACCACCCTACGCTTCCTCCGGCTGCAGGCGCGGGGAAGCAGCTGCCGGTGCACTAGGAAGCCCCTTACAGAAACAGCAGCAGTTTTCTGTGCCGCGGCAGCGGCGAGCCCCGCTCTCGAGGACTGCCCAAAAACGTCACCCTCCCGCTACCCCCCTGCAGCGGCCCAGGAGACCTGCCAGCGGCTGCTGGGTGCAGACTGCCAGAGGCTGCAAAACCCGCGAGGGAACGGCGATGCTCCGGGGCTGAACTCAGAGAGGGAATGGGGAGACACAGAGATGCCACTGCAGATATCCACAGCCTACAAAACACCTCTGACCTCACCTAGCCAACCTGTCTTCAAAACCCCCTGAACCGCTCTCTACAGTTCACGCAAAAACATTCATTCTCCTGCCTGAAACTCCACCGAACCGTACCAGCCTCTGCCCATCCCTTCAGCTTCCCGCGATTTCTGCCAGCTCTTACTACGTGCCTGGAAATCACCAGCCCCTCGCACTCCCTCAAATAACCATGAACCTCTCCCGGCACCCTCTCTCCATCTGCCTGGGGAAGCCGAGCTTGGTTTCACTGTCGAAAACCCTCTAACCATCTATATAGCATCACCGTCTGCAGACTTCCCCCGCTGGACAAGAACGACCGCAGCCTGCTGAGCTGGAATTAGAGCTGCTGCTGCTGCTAAGATGCATTTAACGTCAGCTTTACGTATTTCTTTCCATACTACAACAGCATGGCTCTCTTGCACAAGTGGCTTTCTACATCTGAATTCAGATCTTCCTACAGTAACACAGTGCCAGAACACTTTCGCCCCAAAAGCGAAGTGCTAATTCTGTGGCTGGTGCTATGCAACTTTTTGTGATAAGAAAAAGCCCGCTATCCACCAAAAAACAGCGTTTTAAAACCTCAGTCCAGAAAGCACCAAGGCTGTAGCCCCCGCAGCGGCTACGTGGTGGCGCAGACACACACTTCTGAGACAACAGCTGGAAACCACTGCTTTGCCTCCCTGTCCTTCCCCTTCTCCTCTCCTCCCACCTCTTTTCTGGGAACACAGACCATCCACCTTTTGTCCCAGCCTTTTGCAGCCTGCCTCAAAGTGTAATCCAGCTGCTGGAGAGCAGCTAAGTGTACTGCAAGAAAAAGCTCTCTCAAGGAGAAACAAGGAAAAAGACAGAGCCCTGGGACATGGCTGCAAATTAGATGACATCGCCCAGTCAAAGTAGTCAAATCTGAGATCAGATATGGAATTTTTCTCAGAAAACAGAACTGTTTGAACTTGTCTTGCTCTTGGAGGAAATGTCAGGCAACGACGGTAGTCTTAACGTACCTGACAAGCCCCGTCCTGCTGGGTGCTGCAAACAAGCTTAACCTCTAACGAATCTGGGCAGCACAGCACAAGAAAGGCTAACCAAATAACCTATGACACAGAAGGAATATTTCATTTCTGAGAAGTGGTATAAAGTTGTTTAAAATGCTGGCAGGAGCTCTACGCTATATGCTCTGGCTATGCCACAGGTATTAGCATAAATACAAATGGCAATCATCCTGCTTTACCTTTCCAGATGATTGSGAAAGAGAGAGAGAAAAAAAAAGGTAGAGTAGAGTAAGAGTGCTCATTTTTTCAATGCTTTCTGTGCTAAGACACGATCTTTTCCAGATTCTCAGCTCAGTTTTTCTTTGGAGTACTGAACAATAACGTTGCAAGTAAATGAGCAGATAAACTAGAAAGGCATCAGTGAAGCAGCCCTTCTGCCAGGTAACCATTTCTCATCATGCATCTTTGCTGTTACTTCTTTTGGGGTAAATATCCATACCCATCGGCTGTCAGTGAATCCTGCAGATGCACTGCTCCTGCCATCGCAGCCGGTCTGTAATTTACTCCCTTTCAGTTCCACGATAATCAGGAACAGCATATTTACTCACTGCTGAAAGCAAACAAACAAAAAGCAACCAGAACACAAAGCCTGACTTACAGACTTCACTTTCAGCACGCTGATCAAGCATACGAGGAGGCTTTCAGCAGATTTCCAGAAACGTCTGTTTACAAGCTGACAAACGTACAAGTGACATTTTCCGGAAAGCCGGACAGCCTTCGCTGCCAAAAGCAAGTGTTCAGCTCCTTAACCAAAGCCACTCTGCAAAGCACCTGGAAAGGTCCTGCTGGCTCCACCAGCAGCGCTCTGGAGAACCGCGCAARGCGGACATCCGGAAAAGGGACCGCACTGTCACCACCCATTTCAGAAAGAGGCAGCAGAGCCTGACGGGTCTCCGCAGCAATACAGGGGTCTGACCACTGGAAAGGGGKAAATGATCATAAAAGCAACCTAACAATTCCCTGTAGGAATATTTTGGGAGGTTGTGGAGCAGGGAGAAGAAAAAACAATTATCATAAGGAAAGCTTCATGAAGTAACTGACCCTGTTTTTCATGCCATACTTATGTTTACATCATTGCAAACTAAATGAACACTCTGCATCCAAATTTAGATTTTTATTCACATATTTCATCTGAGCCCTAACAACAAGCATAAATATGTAAAGATTTTTTTCAGTTACCATGGCTTGCCAATTGTGTGGGCGGAATGTAATGTAGCTTAAATAATTCGCTAAGAAACCATAAGAGACTAAGCTGTATCATTACCCAGTAGCCACTGAGACTTGAAGTATGTGTCTGAAAATGTATAGTAAGTATATTCACTAATATTAGTTTTGATAAGATGAAGCCATGTTCCTTCCTGAAATCTGATACTCTCTCACTGTTCTCACAGCAAAACCCAGATTTTATGTCCACACTGGAAGAACACCAGACAGCTAAGTTTCCTTAAGAAACACAGAAGTGTCCTAGAAGGCAGCAGACAAGTAAGAGCAGAAGGATGTCTTCAGCTCCCGGGAGAACTTCAGGAAATAAAAATGCAACTGCCAACACTGTTCTCCCAACGCAGCAACGAATTTTCTTGCGAACTGGAATCAGTAACCAGTTTCCTTCTCGGAGGAGGGAGATGACGCTTCACCAGCATCCAGACCTTCTGAGCAGGACGGGAAGGTGACGGGGCCCAGCCAGCTCCCTGGGACACAACGGAAGAGGACAGCCGTGTTGGAAAAGAGATTAAGGAGCAGAGAATCTCACACAGCTACAACAGAACAGCAGATAAGAAGGGAATGAGGATCTGTCACAAATATATGAACCGAGAGGTAAATAGTCATCTTCTGCAAGCACTGGAAAGCAATGGGGAACGGTATCAGCAAAGAAGAACAAACAGCAAGGAAAAATTTAATAGGCCTGGCTACAGCAAAAGCAACGACTGAAAAAAAGAGCGAAGCAGAAGTGAAACCAAATCAGACGTACTTAGATGAACAGCCCTTAAATAAATATAATTCACAGCTGAGGACACAGCACAGCAAGCGTGCTCCACAGAACATTGATCCGCGGCGCACAGGTCTGAGGAAAAAAAGTAATTGTTGTTCAAGGACCAAAACCTGCACTTTAACAGTATGAACTTCTAAAACTTAGTACAGCTATTCAAATGTGATCTGTAATTCCATCTTGCTAGTTCACGAGGAACCACTATTAATATCAAATCGGGCTTCCTACTTGTCAGTTGTTCTGAGGCAATAAAAATGGGTATTACAAATAATAATACCATTAGGTCACAAATGTACATTTAGGAAAGGTGTCAAGTTTTGCAACTGCTCCATAATGCCGTATACCGTACTTGCATTGCTCTGAACATAACCTAAGGCAAACCTTTTATCTGTTTGACATGGACTTTCATTACAGAGCACTGTGGATATTCACACACAAGTGAAAATTAATATGGTAAAAGTTCCTTCCTTTAAGCAATGTAAGCAAGCAGATCTTGTACCGAAATTCCACCTATTTCATCAAGGAGATCCCGTCACCTTGCTCACACAGCCCCATCATCGCTGATCCTGACATGCAGGGTTTAAAATATTTTCCGTACGATCACTCCAGTGCTGTAAGACTGCAACAGCATCGATAGCCTGCAAGAACCACCGGACCTACGCAGCATCAGCTCCCTTCCTGCTTCTTCCTGCATTATATTAAAGATCTTTGTTGAGATTTTTAAGTAAAAGGCGCATAGCAGTCATAAATCACAAATGATTTAATATTTAGTAAGGATAGCTGAAGGGAAAAGGCATTGTTGCCTTTTTTCCTAAAAGCTGTTATCCCGCAAGACAAACGAGAATCCGTTTCGTGGTCCTGCAAACGGCCAAGCCTGGATAAGGTCCGTCTTTCCAACTCAGAAAAACAACAGTGCCATTTTATAAAAACAAACTTGCTGTAGGTGTTCAGCAGAAGATYTCTGGATCACGTCCAGTTCTCTGAAGTGACAGGATTTGTCATACAGTATCGGTTCACCCAGTTCTTCATGAGCTCATATGCCTGGCAATATTTGGAAGTTTAAAAAAAGTTCCTCCATTTTGCTTCCCCCAATTAAAAAAAAAAGGCTGTGACAGCAATTCTAGACAGACACTGTTACTCTGAATGACTAGTTTTTAAAAACATTGCGAATAATGAGGCTATGGATACAAACAGCCAAAGTTTTCACCAAATGGAATCCCGTTTGTGAAAACTGCAATAATATCCAATGACAGTTTTCTTCTCAACGTGACTGCCAATTTAGTCCTATTACAAGYTGCAACACTGTCCCTAAATGAGTAAGAATTCTGAAGTAATTAAAATACAGATCAATGCTGGCTGCTGGTAACTAGTGAACACAGAATCCCCCCAAGCAATTTCTGAACTATTTCTTTTCATTTGTTTGGTTGATGCATAAATAAACATTCCCCCCCCCCCCCAAAAAAAAAGTTCAGTATATATTTCTGCAATGTTCCTATGGGAAAATAGTTTTGTTTTTCCCACTGGGATTGATAAAGTCTCTAAAATTAGAGAATTTGCCACACCAGAGATGCAAGAAACTTAAAGACAAGTTCCTACAGGATCACTTAAAAGACTTGAAAGAAAGAATTCGGGATTGCCTCCTGCGCAGAAAGCCTCTCTGCTGCTCGTTGCTCATCTGCTTCAACCCTGGAAGCGTTAACAGCATGGCACACAGTCACTCAGAAGAGCCCATTAATACATAATGCTTTGCCGACACATTCAAAGGCACTAAAAAGTCTATTCAAAGAGCTAGTTTTGTCATTCCTTTGAGCTTGCATAAGCCACAGAAACCTGTTAGCGAACAGGAGCCTGGTATGGCTTGCATTAATTAATCCTTTGTTTACCCAGGAACTCGTGCAGCAATAAAACGTGGTGCATGCCCACACAAGCAGCGTCGAAATCAATATCTGATGCTCCTCTGCTTTCCCCGAGTAAGCGGGAAAGGAAAGAACGATCCCGCTGGGTCTCGCCCATGAGCCACGTTGTCCAGCTCCACCACACCTCCGGTGGAGCTCGTGGTGAGATCCTCCAAGCATAGGTCCTCAAAGAGGCCAACGGCATGGTCTGCTCCAGTGGAGGCACCGCTCATCTCCTGCCGTTCTAGCAAAGCTGCTCACCCTACCGTCTTTAACACGGCAATCTTCGTAACGTCCTTCTACAAGCAAGGATCTCAGATCTACAGAGCGGGGACCGAGACACAATGTCCACGGCCTGCCCCAAGCATGCGAGCGCCTTCCTTCAGCAACAGTCACGTACTTAATCATCCGGGAGGATCTGGGTGTAGCGACGTGCCCAGGGTCGCGCAGGATGTTTGTGGCTGAACACAAACCCAGCCCAGGTTTTCCACAGCCTGGACCAGCGCTCTCACCACCAGACCACCCTTCCTCTTGATAATAATTGGAAGATGCCTTCTGCCCTGAGGCAGAACGTTTTGTTTTTTTTCATCCACGTTCTTCTGGGGAACAGTTAGGATTCTGGACGCGTTTCTCTACAACATAAACATATAGTTCCTCTTTGAATTGGGTCAGTTACCGGCATCGCTGGACAATGTTTTGCAGCAATGACTTCCACAAGTTAAGGCTGTGGTGGTTCYGAATTTACGTTTAACACCCTATGCTTTGGGTTTAAAAAAAACAAACAACAAAACCACCCAACCCACACCCACACCCTGGAACTTCATTTCAGTGCCATTCGGTACACTTTATTCATACACCCCTGCAAGATTTGCATTGCTCCTGTGTGCAAACTATTACCTATAACGTTTTTTAATTCTGGTTCTCTGAAGACGTTGAATAAACACAGCCTCTTCCAAGTGACTAAGTGGCATGGCGTTAATACTTCTAGCACTGTAGACGAGCAGTAAGCAGTAGACACGCTTGGAGAGCGGTAGGTGATTCTGGACTCTTTCAGAAACACGTTCCTGTGGGATCACTCAAGTTTCCTGCATCTCAGCTGAACATTCTGTGTTTTGTGCTGCAGAGATGAAAATACGCAAACAACCTCCCGGTAGCTTTCAATATTCTTTATTCAACCTGATGCTCTTTTTTTGCTTGTATTCACCAACATATTTTCCAACTGCTGTCAGCGGGTATTTACTCGATYGATGCCTGGCTTGCCCCGGCCTCTCTCCAAGGCCCGGGATTGCTGCCTGAAGGCGTCCATCACTCCACGTTTCCAAGGCATGCCACGGACCGTGCTCCGCACCCTCCGGATTGCAGCAAAAYGCGTAAGGACCAGATCGATTTCACGTGGCTGCTGCCAAGGCACCAATAACCGCAGAGGGGCTGCGGAGCCACGAGCTTCCAGGAACAGCCGAGGGGGAAAACCCCAAATCCCTGAAGCTTCCCTTGGCAGAAGCCGTGCGGAGGGAGGAGCTGGAGGTGCTCGCCTGGAGAGGGCGAGTGAGAACCTGGGCATCGGCGCTGGAGCCAGGGGGCATGAAATCTTCAAGTTTGGACGAGGTGCTAATTCCGAGAGAAAGGCACGGTCTCCTTCCGAAACGCTCAAGCAAGAGCGCTGGTGACGGAAAGGATTTGCCCCGATCGCCTGCAACTTCACACGCAGAGTTAAGAAACGCGCAACCGCAAAGAAATGGGTTTGAGAGAGCGAGAGACCTCTTCTCTCTATCAGGGCTTTATTTTAAGGAAGTCGCCCATTTCTTTAAATGCATCTCAGTCACAAATCTGGAGTTCATAGGAAACCTCTGCCAGCGTTTTCGCGTGTCACTCATGCTCGATGTCAGCACCACATCCCAGTTTCATATGACAGCCRCAGACAGAAAGTAGACTTAAATTCCATATTACCATGTTGCTGCTCTTTCTCAGTCGTGTTTTTGTCAGMGTACGGGGTTTCCCCATCCCCACTACAGCCTCATCTCACACTAAAGCCTCGCTGTACAAGAGTTTCCGACTGCGAGCTGCATTAGAAAAGAAGCTGAAATGAAACCAAGGAAAATAAAGGAGGCTGAGAAGGTGGGGAAAGTGAGGCACTGAAAAAAATACATGTTTGGCAAGGACTGTAGCAGGGATAACTTTTCATTTATTTATGAAAAGATATAAGGGAAGACCAGAAAGCATTTTACTCCGAGATAAAAACACTGAAGACAAACTGAAACCTGAAATGAAAATCCTTCCAAGCACAACCTCAAATTTGCAACTGCATCTTACTTGGTGAAAACACCGTTCTTGATATCTAGTTATTGAATCAACTTTAGCTCAACTAGTAACAGTCATACCATCTACGAGCTACCCGAACTGGCATTTAAGCTACCTGTACCACAAGAGAAAACCGTCAGTACTGCGATGATTTTTTTAGTCTTTTCTTAGCTTTTACTCTCTTTTACTGCCACAGGATATTATCTTTTACAGCTGGCTGACTCACGAAAGCAAGTGCTTAACTACTTGAAGTCATTAATGAAAAAAAGTCTTAATGATATCTGATTTCAAAATATGACATAAAAGGAAGGATCACTCTTGTTTGCTCTCAATAAATGCTTTAATTTTAATAACTTTTCCTAAAAAATATTATAAGTCAAAGTGATAAAATACTAAATTTGCATTAGTGTTGAATAAATAATCAAAATAGTAATAAAAAGAACACTTAGAATAATTACCTTATATCATTTGAGAAAAGGCATTAAAACCAAAATGTTTTACTTTTAATATTTATTCACTCTTCCCATCTGATGATGATTGTGCTTAGTCTGACCTATTCCATAATATAAAGGATTTCCCTGGAACTTTAATCAGAAAAAGATTCCTTGTAATATCAGTAATATAATCTAAAAAGGATGCTAAATCATTCTGTGATAGGCCATTCAGGCAGTGATCAAAGGCAGAAAGCCTTGTTTTCCTACGACCATTTCCTATTCTCTACCAAAAGAATAAAAAGGGTGTGTAGAAAAACACTGAATAAAACACTAGATTACACTAATGTAGCTATATTTTGATAACTTTCACATATTGAAAAGATTGGCTTGCAGTCGGATGACCTGCTTGCTTAATTTTTTTCTTTTCCAAGTTAAAATGAGAGCTTGGGGCAGAGAAGAAGGGCAAAGCTATGATCAAAGAGGCTGTTTTTTGGGCAGGGGGGAGAGGGCAGAGAGGAGGCAGCTTTTACCGCACRTCCCCAAAGCCGCTGTTCTGTCTCCCAAGGTGTTTCACTAATTCGGTTTCCTCTTTTCACATCGATGCCACGGAATCATTTGTTAGTCAACCCTGCTGGCCCAAAGACAAGACATTTTGACTTCAAAGTTGTGGGATCACCTCTTCCACAGACAGCAGAGGCTCGYTGCATTAAACCCAGTGTGATGACACTCAGAAGCCAAAAATAAAGTTCGACCTGAAAACACAACTGTTTGGTAACAGCAGAAGAGTTAATCTCAGTGTTAGTATGCTGTTCTGGCTCTGTCTTCAACACTCCTGTTATCCAGCATAACCCCGGGGACTTGCATTAATAAATTAGATCCCTCTCCATACGCATTCGATCCTTGCTGCAGCTGTAGAGCTCCTATCTTAAGAGGCAGTAAACAACAGTCAGTGTAATCAAATTTGCTTTCTCCATAGGTTTTGAGGCAAGAGTAAGACTGCAAATGAAAAGGCTACTTTTCTTAGAAACATCCTCACTTTAAATAATAAATGAGGAATAAAGAGAGAGCTTTCAAGAAGAGACAAGTATATGTAGGACAAGAAAGGGGAAAAAAGCATTCGAGGTAAAGAGAAGAGATTAATTTGCAGGGATTTGAAAGCTATAAACACTAAATAAATAGCAGAAAAGAGAAAAAGAGAGAAAGCAAATAAAAAGGGCAGATCAGCCTTTTGAAAAAATCATAAAATCCAAGGATTTGACTGGTATTGCATGCAAAACTCCCTTCGAATTCCAATTATGTGGAGAGAGAATTCATGAAGGGGACTTTGAAACAGCAACAAAACCTTTAAAGTTTGACCTTAGTGACAGTACTAGTGCAAACTAATAAGCTAACTAAAAACATTCTTACTAAGGTTACCTACTATTATCATATAATTTCACGTTAAAATATTTTGGAAGTTAGAGCCTCTTAAACTGTCACCCTGAGAATATTGACAATTTGTGAAAATTCAGAAAATTTCAAAACGCTATATCCACTCCACCTGCTATAAAGCCACATTAACAGAAAACTTTAATTATATAATGCACTTTACTGTTACTGCTTCTTCATGTAAACATCTGCTTTTGCTGCTAATGATAACATTCAGTCAGGATGAAAAGAAAGATGGTCTACAAGATAATCTTCTGAGCTTCCTGCTTAAGGGAGGCTAAAGACTGTACAACCTCTTAATTAAAGCTGTTTTGATCAGAGGATTGTGAAAATGAGTCTAAAAAGAAAGTCTGCACAAGTTTTTAAGCATACAGTTCCACCTTGGAGTAAAAAACAAAACAAAACAAAAAGCCCAAACAAACAAAAAACAAAAAACCCTACCCCTGTGTATTGCCTGTATTATTGTTGTTCCAATCTTCATCAGCAAATTGGARAAGTGCTTTTGGATTTCTTGCATTTACAGATGCACATCAATGTGTCTCTGTTTTATTGCACTGCTGCGTAGTGCCTTGATCCTCACGGATACTTAAAGGGGGATCTGCCCCGTGTTTTAAATCGCTCCTGGCTGCCGGATGCGTGGCTGCCGCCTTGGAAGCGGCCTGCCTGGAGCGCAGCTCCCGCAGGGAAGCGCCAACTCCCAAACTCCCCAGGGAGTGAGGATGCACCCGCACAGGAGCTCGCACAGTGCTCGAGCCGTCGGCAAGGGATGCGGGGAGCAGGAGGGACCCTGTCCGGCCCCGTCCACGCCGCCGCCAGCCCCAGCACGCACCGCGTTGTCACCGTCCCCTGCCTACGGGCCCATGCGGCCCCTCCCCAAAATATCTGGGGGGTTTTAACGCACGGATGTAGTTTTGAGCTACGTGCGCATGCGGAAAAGCATTTTTGTGACGGTGAGCATCACGGGCGCTACGGCTAGGGTAGCTCAGTCCTGCCCGTGCACGTACCCGCCCGCCCCAGGAGCGCACCAAAAACAGCAACAACGACGGAGTTTTAACCCCAAACCCTTGCTCTCGGTAGCAGACTAAGAAGATGCAGGCAAACAGCAACGACAGCTCGGCAGACAGACACCGTCTCACCAGGCCTCCGAGCCAGCAGCGGCCTCCTCCCGGCAATGCACGGCTGCAAACGGCTTCGGTCGAGGCGCAACGGATCCCTCAGCTACGCATATGCATGTGTTTGTATGCGTGTGAGTATATATATGTATATATATGTGTGTGTGTGTGTGTGTGTGTGTGTACATATATATATATATATATATATGTATAAATAAAGGATATGGGCACTGCAAAGGATAACAAAGCAGTTCTCTTCCCCATCATCATGTTCATACAGCTCAAGAAATTTTAGACAGGGCCAAATTTTGACCTACCTCAAAATTTCACCTCCTGCAAAGGGGCTTTAGAACTGAGTAAAAGAGAGACTCTCAAAAAACAAACAAACAAAACACCATAAGCATTATGACAGCAGAAAAATACATGAAAAACATGGATTTAAGACTCTGCTGTAGAAAACTTAGGAAACTGATGAAGGAGACAATGTTTCAGAAATTACCAGCGGTGCAAAAAAAGTTATAATCACAGGGAAGACACCAAAATAACTAAAAAATAGAAAACAAAGGGTGCAGAAATACATATACAGAAATCTGAGATTTTTTTTTTTTAGGGTTCCAATAACAAAAAGCACTGAAAAATGCTGTGTTGTTGGCCTGCTCAAGAGCATGTATTCCTAAAAAGGAAGTTCTGGGTTATGAGAGAGCAATTTTACAGCAGCATCACCGAGAGCAAGCCAATAAACAAAATCAGTTTTAGGGCAAAACACTGGAGCTGGCCAGAGCCGCAGAATGCCAGGCACACGCAGGGAATCACAAAAAGCAGCCACACAGGAGGGTTTACAAGCCTGTGAAGCTGCTCTGTCCTATGTGAGGGCTCCTTTTTCAGCTACTAGCTAGTTTTTGGGAGCAGAGCGAAAGGACTAATTTAATCCAAAGCACAGAAATCCACTGGTGAAAGCAGCATGGGGCCCCCC
The DNA here is from genome assembly GCF_003343035.1 of Apteryx rowi. Lineage (NCBI taxonomy): Eukaryota > Metazoa > Chordata > Aves > Apterygiformes > Apterygidae > Apteryx > Apteryx rowi. The sequence continues at coordinate 464,337 of NW_020448641.1, forward strand.
TCATTCTTTCGCCTTTACCGTTCTTCCTCCAGCAACCCAGTTTCTGTCCTTCTTACCCCTTCGTCAACCAGAAAAAAGTTTTCGTTAACCTCTCCATATCAGCAAGGTGCCTACAGCCATAATCAACCCCACTGAATTTAGCAGAAATAGTCACCATGCATTTGTCTCATGCAAACATTAAAAAAAAAAGCCCAGAAAAAGGTAACTTTCTCTTCTATCCCAGAAAACATTAAAACAGCCTGACAATAAGGATGGAGTAAGTTTCTCAGCAATAAAATAACATATTCTAAGAAACTGCAATGGACTGAACGTTATCTTTTGCTCCCTCTAATAACCATGATCTGAAGCAAAGAAGAAAAGCTTCAAGTTAAGGCACCTTCTTATCTGCAAGATGTTGGCCTTGACAGTACTTAGAAAACAAAGCCTAATTAGTACATTTTCCATTCTACAGCACTTGAAATATTCCACAAATTTCAAATAATTCTTCATGGAAAAAGACATTATCTTTATCAGCTAGTATCAGATAAATTCACAGACCTCTAGTATCATAATGAAACTACATGGACTACTTCAAGCTTGCAAAATTCAGATCACATTTGAGAAAAAACAGACTTCTACACTGTGATTATCACCCATTAAAAAAAAAAAAACCTATGTGATTTTGAGAAGTATTTCTACTTCAAATTCAGTTAATAGATTTCACCCTCTGAGAGGGCTGAGGATATCCCAAGCTCGTACTCCGATTTATAGCAATGAGCATACGCCAAGAGAACACAACCAGGACTTGGAGGAAGCATTTCCACCTCTGCCCTCTCCACGCGCTGCAGGAGAAGGGGAGACTTTTGCCCAGGAGGGAGCAGGTCAAGGCCACCTGGGAACACAAAAGCTCCCTGTCCTATCTTCATATTGTCCTACGACAGCTACTATTTTGTACAGTCGCAGAAAATACAAGTTTTACTACAAGAAAAAACAGAAAAGCAAGCACAGGAATACTACCTATGCCAATTAAAGATTTCAAATATCAGTCTCCTAGTGCCAAGTAGCATTTCCCCAACCTGCTCCCTTCTTTTTACTCATCAAATTAGATGATGTTTGGTTTTCACCTGTCTTATCATCTCACTTTCATTCTGGCCCAAATTTGTCTTGAGAATTAGGACCACATCTATTTCCCATTAGGAAAGACCTACATGCAAGCAATGGCATAAAGAAAGAAGGAAGTGTTTTCAGAAGTACCTACCTGACTTAGGCTAATATATTCCAATTTCAGTGGAAACTGGAACAAATGAATTTCTACTTTCCAACAGAAGTAGAAATTATGGGACTTAAAGCTAAGTCTCCTGGGCATATTTGAAATCTTTACCCTAAAAATCTAAGCCCAGAGGTCCAAACAATAAGGATTGCTGAAATCATCTAAAACTGAAACACAGAAAGAGGATAATCGGAAAGATGTCATTTTAAAGGGTGAGCACTAACATGGTTTTTCCCAGTTTTTAACTGCACCCAGCTAGAGATGAAGCAAATAATAGCAAAACTTCTGAGACAGTAACAGAACACTGAATTCCGAAGATCGCCATCTGCTTCCATCCAGCAGAACCACCAAGCCTCAGATACTCCATCAGCCCCTGAATTTACGGCCACAGTCGCATTGGCAATGAAACACTCGCTGATGGAAGTTTCTCCACCACATGCAATCCCAAGTCCTATCCGATCTACCTGCCTAGATGGAGGGGAAAAAGCCACATTGAGGGGGTCGACAGATTTCGGGTACCTGCGCGCACTGAGGACAGACCTGCCTCTGGCGACTCGTGCTTATACATCTGCAGCCCTTTCCGCTGCACTCGTTGGCCAGCAATACACTAAACACAGAAGAATTTTTTTTAAACCCTAAGTAAAAAGAACAACCAATTGCATTAAGCCATTTATAGCAACCAAAGTGGTGGAGATAGTAGATAAGGAAAACATCACGGCACATTAGTGTAATTAAAACCCTACGTTACTGTAGTAAAAGCAGTGCAGCGCCAGGCAGGTTCATTTTGTGGCTGCTGAAGCAGTGGGATACCTCGCCAGGTAGATGCAAAAATTTTGTCAGCACAGCTAGAGCAAGCAAAAGCAAAGGAGGAAAGGAGATAAGAGGGGAAAGAAAAAGAAAAAACAGAAAAGAAGAAGAAAAAGGAGAGAGAGGGAGATGGAGCGAGGGAAGCAGCAGCCCACAGGTAACTGAACTGCACCTTCTGCCGTCAGCAGGAGCACAGGGTGATAAAAACAGGAAATGTTTATACAGCAAGACAAGAGTTAAATGCGCAAGTAAATACAGATGCACCGAGCGTTAGATGCACTCGTATTTGTGAAGTGCATGCGCTCATCTGTCTTCACAAAGCGTTTTCATATCTAAGAAATACTGTGTTAGCGTTTTAAGGAAGCAGCCGAACCGTCTGGGGAAGGAAAGAAAGAAAGAAAAAGAAAGAAACCCAGCGCAGCCCGCCTGAGCGCAACCTGCTGCAACGCCGCCTTGGGAGCTCATGAATAAACATGTCACCAGTGGATGCTGATGACTGGCAGGAGCAAACCAGGACGGTATTGCAACTTGCTTCTGGCAGTCGGAGAGTAAAAAAAATAGCAGTCCTCCTTTCTTTGCAAAAGTGTGGCCAAATCAGCAAAACGGTGAATCTGAGAGAGACTGTCCCACCCTGATAGCCCGTCTACCAGAGATATTTTAAATTACTGTGAAATACTGGTCTCGGCAAGAGAGTATTTGCATGTGCCAGCCACATAAACAGCACTTGTACAAAACAGTGCAAATTGCGCTGCTGCCACGGAGCGACATTCAGGCTACTTTCAAACAAATCGGAGAAAGATTCACGGCGCGCGGGAGGAGGGAGCAAAGTCTCACCCTTCCCCGGGCAGGAGCAGCCCCGAAGCCTCCCTGTGAGAGCCCGAGACCCAGCGCGGCCCAGCACTGCCCCGGGGTCAAGCAAAAACCCGGGTGAAACACGCATCAACGACTGGAGAAGCGTTTGCCTATTTCGCCGTGCCGAACGAGAAGCCGTGAACACGCTTCGCTTCCCCCAGGAGTTTTAGTGAATCAGAAATACTAACTGAGAACAACCAGGAAATCATTTATTCTCACAGCATAGGATTTCTTAATGACAGTGCTCCAAAATGGCCAATTTTATCTCTATCGGCCGTAAAGAGAACGTAAAAGAACACTCTGAACTAACGTATTTGGCCATGTTTTGCTAAGGGAGATAGCAGGCTAAGGTCGGATATTTGCATCATTTTTAGGCTCTAGTAGAGGCAACAGCAACACACATCAGTAGCTCTGTGCAGAAGTACCGCTGCATGCGATGCAGTTTTACTCCTGAGTAGAAAATACACAAGCTTGTGGCCATAATCATTTCCACGACTACGAAATGAATAACTTCATAACGTTCATTTTATATTTGAAAGGCCACAGTTCAAAAATAAATGTGGTGGCAATTCATCAAAGCTGCTGTACTAAGTTTAGCGAGAACACGAATTGCATTATTTGACTACACATGCAGCAATCACAGCGTAGGTTTTAGGTCGGCCTTCGAGATCACGAAAAATAAAGGAAAACTCTGAAGACTGCTGGGGAAGGGGCRATTAAGGGATGCACAGCTGCGCACTGCTGTGCCCTTCCCCTTCTGCTTTACCAGCTCCCAAACCCTTAAAACGCTCCATTTACAGCATGTGAAATTCTGCTGTTACTCAATTCTGCAAGTGCTTTGCTGTCGGCTTCAGCAGTGCCGTGCTTCACCTGTGTTACCGCTTACACAGTCCAGGAACCCAGGTGTTACTCCAGCTATTAAAGCCAGTATTTGTAAACATCTGTCTTAGCTCATGCAAATTTACAAGAAAATATTTTTCCCTTTGTTTAAATACTAGCGATATCAAGCGTGGAAGTAAGATTACTGCAAACTACGAAAACTATTCGAGGCATCCGAACACACTCGCTAAGCAAAAGTTTAATATTTTCGTGTCAGAACACGAGCAGCGTCTCAGCAAAGAGCCCGGAGCGCAGCAGAACCGAGCCTTTTTCCGAGGTTTCCAGAAGGAGCGCGCCGCGCCACAAATTATTTATTCTTCCTCCCGTGAGAACGAAAGCACTCTAAGTTTTCATGCTCCTGGCATTTCAGAAGCTTCAAAACCACAGCTAAAGAATCATCTGAGGCGATGAGATACCACACGGCAAGTTAAGAAAATAAAAGAGAAGGAACGGAGAGCAGAGCAGCGCGCTCGCAGTAAGAGCGGCTGCCCACGAACACGCTTTGCTGCGCGCACCGCTGCCCGTCTCGGCGCTTGGCTTCGGGCTCCGCAAGACGACCGGAGTCCGCCCGCGCGCGGACTGAGCGGCCGGGGAGCGCGGCAGCCGTCGGGACACGCGCCGAACCTCGGGGAAACGGCGGGGTTTCCCTTTTTTCTCTTTTTTTTCCCCCCCGTTTCCCCCCCCCC
>NW_020448641.1:469597-575613 GCF_003343035.1 Apteryx rowi
GCGCTCGCGCGCGCGGTGGGGCCCGCGCCGCGGCGACCCGACGGGCGCTCCCGGCCCCGCAACCGCTCCCCACCGCGATGGTCGTTCCCGGCCCCGGTGGCCATTCCCAGCCCCGACGGTCGTTCCCGGCTCCTACAGACGCTCCGGGCCCCGACGGCCGCCCCCGGCCCGGACGGGCGCTCCCAGACAGGCCACCCGCTCGACCCCCGCCGCCGCTCCCGCCCCGTCGTGTCCCCGCAGCAGCCGCTGGTGGCCGTGAATCGAGAGCGAAGCAGCAGCCACCACTGTCTGAATCTCAGCAAGCCCCCCCAAAACAGCGTGCCGCACGTCCTGTCTCTGCTACGGGTACTGAAGTGAAGGGTTTTAGCGACTGCAGGTCGCTGCGCCCGCGATGCAAACCCCACGCAACCGCAGCGCGGCTCAGCGTAGCTGCCGGCGACGCTGGGTGAAGGGCCGTTTGCCCCAGCAGCGCCCAGTGCGTCCATCAGCGGGTTGACGTGGTGCGCACGAAGCCTGGAGGTGCACCAAAACACCCCATGTTGCAAAAATGCCCCGTGCGAAAGGAACATTTTCAACTACTTTGGTCACGGACCTGGAGAAACAATAAATCAGCATATCGCTAAACAGCGAATGAGCTAGCTGGTAGGATTATCTATATTTCATGCCTGATTAGTGAAAGGAACAAAATGTGCCGACACTCGGGTGACGCCGCCCGCAGAGGTCTGCCTCGCTGGGTTTCGAAGCGAGGGAAGCTGCTGCGGACACGGCACGTCGCCGGAGACCCCGATACCCGCCCCGTCGAGGAGGAAGGTGGCGTGCGCTCGTGCAGGAGCGTGTCGGAGAACCAGCCCAGCTCCTGCAATTCCACGCTTGCAACCCAGACAGCACAGCCTGAATATTTCCAGCCGTGGTGCCTGCCTTGCGTTTTAACTTTGAGCGAAACGGCTCAAGAATCAGGTGAGTTTTCACTAAGTAGCTTTGCCGCCATGAGGAAAAAAAGGGCTTGAAGATGGATTTTTTGGGTAAGTCTGAAGGCCAGATAAGTGCACAACATCACCGTCCCCTGAATTTTCAATATACATCTTGGAAAACGGCGTCACCCTCTCATGTACGCTATAGAAAAGTCGTCTTGTGGGCTTGGGCTGTTGAGTGTTTGACCCGAGCAGTAATATTTTCACAGCTTTTCCTACCAAACGTAAGCACAAACAGGATGAGAGCGAGTTACTTGATATTATTCACGGGCAGGTGTTTAGAAAAAACAGGTGAAACTGCCAGAAAGAAGGGATGTACGATAATCCCAGAAGTACCTGAAACCTGAATAAAAAAGATGGGACTTAAGCAGTACGGCGTATTCTTCACGTGTCTTTAATACACTTGGCCTTTACGGGGTGCGCCGTTTTGGATTAGTTGTGGGGGCATCGGTCCTAGCAGCGGGTCTGGATTTCCCCTGTGAGCCAGAAACGATCCGAGCATCCCCGCACCGGCACCGGGAGGTTTATTTAAAGCGTTTTGCGGTGACTCTGCGCAGCTGCAGCCGGTCGGTCCCGCGGCGGCTCGGCCGCTGCTATCCCCGGCCGCAGTGCTGAACGTGCCGCTGCCGCTGCTCACCTCCTCCTCTTCCTCCTCCTCCTCCTCTTCCTCCTCCTCCTCCTCCTCCTCCTCGTGCTCCTGCTCAGCCCAGGCACGACGCCAGCCTCGAACGCAGAGCGCTAAATCCAGTGGTAGCCAATGCTCTCCATTAAAAACACCCCAATAAATAAAGAAATGGAATGTAGTCACCGAACTTGTTATTTAAAAAAAACCTTCCGTGTGCACCGTTATGTTTTCCAGCGTGACTGAAATTGTTTTTAGTGCTGCTGTTCTCCTGTTTTTGTAGCGAGGCTGATTTGCATCATCACAGAAAAGACAACGCAATGAGCGGGACGTGGTTCGATTGACGCTGAGCATACGAATGTCGGAGTAAATGAGCACAGMAGGGCTGTCGGAGACTTACCGATGCCTTCGGTGAGATTCTGTTTTTTTCTGCTGCTCAAGAGCTGCAGAAGTAAGAGACAGGTAGTTGTGTTCATGCAGCCATTTGCCTTAACATGTTAATGGGGCTTAAAACGAGCAGCTGTCCTGGCGGCATCTGTGTCCATCTGTGGCACTCTTAAAATCACATCATGGAATTTAGAGTCCCACAAGTTACACTATGAAGTTTAGAGTCCCACAGAAAAGCCTAGCGGTAGCAAAATCCCAAAGAGCACTTAAAAGCAGCTCTTCATCCTAAATCCTTAAAAACATCTGTTTCCTTCCAGCAAGCCTCTGTTACCTTTTCTGCTCCCTTTATGTGCACCCTGGAGGGGGAGAAGCCCGGGGCAGCTTAACAGCTGAACAGTGTCATGCTCCCTGCACCTGCAACTCCTACTGCTCTGCAAATGGAAAAGACTTTGTTTGCAGGGAAATGCATTCTTATTCATTATTAAAAAAAAAAAAAAACAATAAATTTCCTTGTCCCTTCCATTGCAATGGCCCCAAATTGTCTTTCATAAACTCTCATTTTGGAAAGTAAAGGAAGCTCAGTCTGATGAGCACAGGTTTTGTTTCATTTTGGCAATTAATGAATGGAACCGAGCATATACTTTCTGGCCGTACGCCATCCAGACTGCAGGCTCCGAGCACAATACTGGACCAGGGTTGTCCTTTGCGCCTGGAGCAGATCCAGTCTGGGGTGCTCTCCAGGGCGGCTTACTTGAACTTCCTGCTGCTGGCAGAGGGATAAGCTGAACCTGTTGCCTTAACGGCTGATAAACTTAGGTATATGTTAATGTAACAGACAGACCAACATATATAGCTGATAAACCACCAGCTCATAATGAGGTATTGCCATAGCAGCTCCAATTAATGACTTCCTTTAATAATGAAGGGCTCTTTAAAAGGCTCTATGTCAAAAGCGTCTTGAACGAGAAAGAGGTCATCATTGCTAGTTTGTCCTGATGCATAATCGTGTGCACATGATCGTCTTCAAATACTTCAKCTTTATTTGATAATATGACAGAACAAGAATTAATGCCACCTCTTTTGCTTTCACTTCTGAATATGTGCAAGATAAAGCAGTTTTACAACTCTTTGCCACCTGTCCTGTTAGGCTTAGACAGTTACCATACCTATATAGTAACCATGGTATGCGCTCGTCATTTTTGAGTCTAGACAGGGGCAGAAAAGTTCTCAGAAGAATGTTGAGATTATTTTATTCACTCATTGTGCCATTTGATTCATAACTTATTGAAAATATTTGTGTTATTATGGAGCAGGACTGCATTAATAATCACTGCTCTATATTACTTTAGAGGAGTCTGTCTTTAAACGCGAGCTTTCCAACTTCTAGCAGTGACATTAGGGCTATTACCGTTTTTGGGCATTCTCTGCCGGGGTGGTCTGTGAACTTTGCCACTAGCTCAGGTGAGGGGGGATAGGGAAAATGACCAGTTTTCTTCCATCTTTCAAAGCATCCGATGGGTTTGCATCGTGAGGATCGCTGGCATAGAGACTGACGCACTCATAGCTCACCGCGTGGGCTGGATCTGAACCAGGAGATACCGAGGCAGTGATGCATCTGCTACGGTGTTTGCTGGAACCCAATGGAAGGCCTTTTAGGCTGCTAACGAGTAACGTATTTCATTAAAGCTTGGTTCTGCCATTATATTGCTAATTTTTTTTTCTATCAGACATTCCACAAGTGTTCTTWTAGCAATATTGGTGCTGTCATCATTTTCTGTTGAGCTCTTAATTCATAACTGACTTTTTAGTGTTATATCATACCTGTTTCCAGATGGAACTTAATTGAATTATCTTCTAATAATCTAGGTTTAACCTAGCCTTCCAGGTTTTAATAATTGTTCTTTTTGTGTTTGCCACTCACCTAATTAGCAGAGAATTTTGTCCTTCTCAAAGCAAAACTAAATATCATTAATATAGAACTTAAACAAAAAAAATCCCCAAAGTTTGTTTGCAACTGCTGCTCTTAACCTTTTGCAAAATAAAAAAGAATTCTTGTTCAGTCTTCCAACTCTCTATGTCCCTCGTATTTGTTTTCTTTCAATAGTTCTTTCCCTTCTGAGGATTTAGCTCTGGGCAGATCCATCTGGCGTGTTATTCTAGGATTAAAGGCCATCCAAACATTTATTTTTATTCAGCTAATAAACAGTCATACCTTGCAAGAACATAGACAAGACCTATATTGACAAATCCTAAAACATCATATAAACTTGGCGTGTTGGGATACTTCACTTACTTACAACTGAGGCAGCTATTCCTGGAGTAGAGCACAACAACGGTTTAACATACGGTCTGAACCCTTTAAAAGCTCCACCAGAAAGGAAGATAGTGACCCAGGAAACCACAGAGCCGTTCCCGGCATGGTTCGCACTCCAAGGCAGGAGACGACTTTCTGAGCAACAGGAATCGAGAAGGGTTAGGGCCTCGCACTGGAAATCTGGAACGCAATTTAATTATTCAATTTCAGTGTGACTTGAGTTGTAATTTATTGCAATATTGCAATAAATGCCGCAGCTGCCATACTGTTTTGCAATGATAATAATAAGTGCTCAGGAATCTGCTTTCATACCTTGACCGTAGAAACGCCAGACGTCTGCTTGAGTGTCTTCTCACATACCCAAGTGGAAAACATGCTATCAGGCTCGCGCTAAGGTCATATTGGGGCTTTGATTCAGCATGAAGAATGTTAGTGAATAAATGCATGACAATTTTCTGGCTTACCTGGTTTTGCTTAGTCTGAAGCTGCTTAAACTCATGGAAGCTAACAAGGTCATCATCTGATTATCATCTGATGTTGACGTCACCTCAGCATATTTCTCACAGACATTTCCTCACTGTTAATCTCTTCTTGAACCACTCACAGGACTATATGGACTATAAATATGGACTATAATTAATCATCCTTTGTGCGTCATTTATCACTCACAGAACCACAGAAGGGCCGAGGCCAGCAGGGACCTCTGGAGATGGTCTGGTCCAAGCCCTGYTCAAGCAGGGGCAGCTGGAGCAGGTTGTGCTCCCGGGACCGTGTCCGGTCAGGTTTGAATATCTCCAAGGATGGAGATGCCACAACCTCTCTGGGCAACCTGTTCCCGTGTTCTGTCACCTTCACAGCAAGGAAGTGTTTTCTTATGTTCAGAGGGAACTTCCCGTGTTTCGGTTTGTGCCCGTTGCCTCCTGTCCTGTCACTGGGCAYCACTGGGAAGAGTCTGGCCCCGTCTTCTTTGCACCTTCCCACCAGGTATTTATACACATTGATAAGATCCCCCCGAGCCTGCTCTTCTCCAGGCTGAGCAGTCCCCGTTCCTGCAGCATCTCCTTGCATGAGGGACCATGCTGGTGGGAGCGGAGTGCTCCAACCGTGCCCGCTCTCCCGTGGGGCACCGAGGGCAGCTCAGACTTGGTTTTCACTCGCTCTGCTGAGAGCGCTCATGGAGTTAATGGCAACGTTTGGCTTACGCCGCTCTCTCTGCTGGTGATAATCGAGGTTTATTTTCTCGTTTCTAAAATTTGGTCTCTACTGCTATATGGCTTTAGAGATGTATGTGAAGGTGTGGTATGGAAGCTGTTATAAAATATAAGGGAGAGATTAGAGAAAGCAGGATACAGCTAACCACTGATCACTCCTCTTCATGAATACCGCCCAGAGTATAAAAACAATCTTTGAGAGAGCTGCACCATTTCTTGCAGTTCTTATATTTACTTCACTGCTTAGAAACCTCACCTGTCCATGCAGGAAATCCATCATTTGGGAAAGATAAAGGCGGTTTTGAGCAGGAGTAATACACAGCAGTTAGAAAGGTTTGTTGGGGGCGGTGAAGCCGGCACGGCCGGCTCGGACACCCCGGCAGACCAGAGCGGGCAGCGGTGGATGAACCTAAGCAAACACGGGAGCCTGGGCGGGCGCTTCCCTGCAAACCGTGGCGAGGAGGGCAGGAAAGTCAGGCCTCCGCAGGCACCGCGTGATGAAAACCCAGGAGCGACACGAGCTGCCACTGCCGACCGCGGGAAACGGCTCGTTACGGATATATAAGGCCACGTCAGAGGTTCCAGCTACTTCTTAAAGTGTGTTCACAGCAGGCTGCGTACAAATCAGTCGCTTTCCTTGGTTCACAAGTAATCARAGGATTCACGGAATTCATGCAATGCAAAGAAACAGCTCATTTATGATTTAAGCCACTTCACGCTTCTGAGAATTTGATTTCTTTTAAGCAAGGATATGGTAATAAAGTAATTCGCAGGGCGTTCAGGAGATAATTTGATCCATTCTGCCATCTTCCTAAGGCTTCTAACTCTTCGATGGCAGAGATGCACCATCCGCTACCCCAGCATAACCAATCCTTTCTCTTTTCTTCTGCCCAGGTTTTTCTAGAAAACCGGTTTTCCTCAAATCTGATAAGCAAACCTCCAACACTGGGTTGTAAAATACAGGGTGCAACATTGTGGTAGGGGACACAGAGGGATGTTTTGCACCATCTTTAYATTTTGAAACTGGCTCAAATGAGGCCAGGTCACAAAGGTACTTCCCCATAACTCCTGGGGAAGAAAAGGTGCAGAAAGCTACAAAGTCTTGGCCCGTTACGGTAGCGGAGGCTATTGGAGCCCAAAGTGGAGGCTATTCCTTATGAGCCTGGTCTTCCCCCCTCATTCGTGATCTGTCCATGGGGTCTTCCAGGTTGGTATCAAAATATGAACACAATCTGTCTTGATGTAGTCCAAAATGGAGTTCGTATTCAGTGTATATTCCTAGATTACACAGCTATTTGCATTTATTTGCTTACTGCACCATATCATGGGGCTGGGATAGAGAAGGCTTTGAGGAACAGAACTTTTTTTTACCTGAATCACACAAAGAGTAATAGTGTCAATATCATTTGAGCAAAATGTCTATTACCTAATCACCTAACATTTAAAAAAATAGATTAATATGGTGTCTGTTCTCACAGGACCATAGATATTTTTATGGGATATGGCATTATAATAAAAATTCCCTAGACTTCAGCTTAATCTAGAAAACTCATTAAATAGATTCAATACACTATGGAGTTCTATATAGAAACTTTACTGTTACATGTGTACCATATTTCTCTACCTTTTTTGCCCGACCATTTTTGTTTTGTAAAATATTTTATAGTTTAGTCATGGGCAGCATAAAAGATAAGACTCGGAATTAATGTAGGCTTTAAAGATCATTGACCTCTGTGCTTTTTTACAAGGGGAGATGGGAGAAAGGGGTCAGAACTTATAAATGACTTCGCTGCTGGAGATGAGTTTAACGCGAAAAGAAAACCAGGACTGGTGTCCAGAAGTGCTCATTCCTGTCTAAACTGCGACTTGTTGAGGTTTGACGTTCTCGGCCGCCGCCAGCCGATGCCGTCCGTAGCTACGGGGCTTTGCCCAGCAGCTCACCAGCTTCACCCGGAGAGAGCGTCGCTCGGAAAAAAGCGGCGACTCGGGGCTCCGGAAGGAGCTTCCGCAGGATCTAAGGCTCCTCACAGACCTCGCCGTCCTCCTGCAGAAGGTGCTTAGCTAAAGCGGGGTCTCGCTCGCTTTGGTATTAGCATATCCCGTATGGGCATTAAAACACAGCACATATAGAGAGAAAGTGCTCCATAGCGTGTGAAATTTTTCACCTGAAAGCAAATGAAGCGACAGCGGTTAATCACTTCGCTAACTGCTGTTAAGCCCTGACAGGGACTCAGTCCTGCTGTTCTGAAACATTAGAGGCCGTGTAGTGGAAACTCTTAAAAAAGATGCTTTGCTTCCCCTGCTTTTTAAAACTATCGGTGGACACTAATTCCTTTATCAGCCGTTCAGCTCCAAGGCACGGTACAGTATGATGCAGTTAACTAGAGGCGCATTAATACTGGGAGTATTTTCAAGTTTTAAACTTCAAAGCGTTGGAAATACCAAAACACCAGGGTAATAAAGATATTTCAGATAAGCACTGCGGGGCTTTCCTTAGGGCTGTCCCATACAGATTTTTTTCCGAAAGAGAGCAAAATTGCCCTCCGAGGCGACACCCTTGTTTTAAAGCAGTGTATGGAGCTAATAGCTTGGGGGGAAAAGAACTGGGATAAACTGTCCTGCTATCGAATAAACAGCAGCGCATTGCGTGAAGTGACCACGGGACGATTTCTTCTCGGACRCCATTTGCGTTTAAAATAAAGTGCGTGGTTAGAGGAGAGTGGAGGCGTYGTTTCTTCCTGCCGCTTGCTCGGAGGTGCCGGTTCCCCCCTTTAAAGGGAGCCGGCGAGCGCCCGGGCGCAGCTGGAGGGATGGAGGGAGACGAGGGAGAGCCGAGCGGCGGCGGCTCCTCCCTCCGAGCCGAGTCATGGAAAAACGACGTCAGAATTCCAGCGCCGGGATAAGCATGTGCCCCCTGACCTGGCTCCCCTAGGAACCGAAGACATCCAGCGGYGGATAAAAATAGTGAGCCCCGCGCGCGGCTGCAGGAGAGCAGCGCTGCTGGCAGCGAAGCCGCTGACCTTGCTGCTGGCCGCGGGAAACGGAGGGCTGAGCCCCAGGAAGYGCCCCRGGAACGCGGCGCAGACGCATGGACGGAYGGACGGACGGACGGCACGGCGGCGCCGGGCCCAGGTGTCGAGGCTGYGGCACCCGCCGAAGATTAACCGTTGATTCAAAGCACAGCGGAGAGCATAGATTATTTTAAGACAGCGTTTGTTCTCATTCCGCACCGCTGTCCCATTAGTCCGCGTTAGTTTTCCATGCGATGCCCTGTTTGCAAAYGTTCACGCCACCTATGCAGCGAGTGCTTTAGTCGCACAGTACCTGTGCGTGTGTATGTGAAGATTAATGCTTGGGCACAGCCAGGAGCCTTGGCTATTTTGTTATTTGCTAGCAAATATTTTAGACTTTTCCAGCCGAGGAATAAATCACTTATCAGAGTGTTTGTTAATCAGCTGGAGCTCCTAGGACCAAAGGAGGCACACGGAGGTCTTCCTGACACGACATATTTCTCCTTTTCAGTAGGGTGTACATGTATCTGACGGTTATTTCTTTCTGGGACATGCATGTCTGCCTTGAACTCTAAATGCCTCGAGCGTGATGCAGTGTTTTTCACCACGGACATGCCCCTCCAGCTGCTTGGGCTTAAATTTAGCTAAAGTAGTTACATCTAAATATTCCAGGCTGAGATWTTAGTTTGTGCCAGAGATACCACTCCAGTGCACTCGCATTGCATTTCTGCCAAATCTCTGCAGACATTTGCTTTCAAAATGATTCGACGCCCCAGTGAGACGACTTGGGCCACCGTGTTTGGAAAAGTGCCGCACGCAGACCCGTTGCGCTCTTCCCGTGGGTCACAGCGCCCGCGGAGGAGACCGCAGCCTTTCCGTGCCGTGCCGCGCCACGCCGCGCCGTGCCGGAGGGAGAAGTGGAGGGGATTTACAGGGAGGATGGGGAGGGCAGAAGGCGAAAGGGGGAGGTGGAATTTGTTGGGGCATCGCTGCACCAAACAGCTGGCACCGTATTTATTTAATAGTTGCTAAGTATCACTGATCTCTGTCGCACAAAAAAGGAACAATGCATTTAATGGAAACTTTATAGAGTGCACATTTTACAGCCCAAAACTTGTGACTGGCTGGTAGTTACGAGAATAGGGAATTATCTAAGATTACTGTATTTCAGACCGTTCCTAAGATGCCAGTAATGCATTTTCACTCAATAAAAAAGCTTTCCAGGAGCACAGTTAATTTCATGCCATCTCAGGCTGTAAAAGCTGAGTAACTCTTATCCTTAGAGTAATGTAAAAATTGAGCTGTTAATGACAGCGGACTTGCAGGCTGGAAGAGACGGCTCCTCTTAATTTTGTGCTGCAAAACTGAGCATCTGGAGCAGCTGCAATGCAAACCCGGCGCTCCTCGGCGCCCAGCGAAGGACCGCGGGGCACCGCTGAGGACCTCCGTGCACGCGGCCACGCGACGCGCGTCGGCAGCCCCGAGGCTGCGGGTGGGAGCAACCCGGCCATCCGGAGCCTTAGTCACCGCTCCATCGGTGCCACCGAAGCCGTCACCCCGCGGCGCGCTCGCCCTGGGCAGGACGGGGAGGAGGAGCGAGGTGGCACCGCCACCTTCCCCAGCTCCGTGCTATTTTGCTCTGCGGGCAGGCTGCGAGGTTCCCGTGGCCCACAGCTGCCTTGCCAATTTTAGCACTGCTTTACCTCCCCCCTGCTTTCCTTTTGTCGCTGTGCGTTAAGGGCATAGCTGAAATAGCAGGGATAAGTCACCCCTGTGCCTCAAAATAGACAGAGGTGGGAGTTTAGAGCCTGTCCACCACTCCTCTTCGGTAACCGGACGGATGCTCTTCCCTCGGGATTCGTACGGATACACCGCTTCCGCGTACGTGCTGAGCTGCCCCGCGGTCGCTCCGAGGTGAGGATGAGCGCAGGGAGTTAATGCAGAACAGCAAACGCAAGCCCTGGCTTGCCCCAGGAACAGGTTTTTGCAGGTACATCGAGCTCTGGACCCAGCGCACTTCCGCCTGGGGAAGTCCTCAGCTCGCCCAGGAGTGCGTTGACCACCTGCCGCGGTCGGACAGCACCAGCCTGATTCGCTTCCCCGGGTCTCCCTCCAGGCGAGTCGCCACCGTCGTCGCCTCCCTGCGTTGCCTGCCCGTTGCCACCCTCATCCGGGAGCCCCAAGCCGGCCCCGGGCCGGACGGGGTGGCCTCGCGCTYGGAGCCCAGCAAGAAAACCGAAGGGCTGAGCGTCGCCATCCAACACCAGCTCCCGGCGTCCCGCTGCAGACCCCGTCTAAGACGTGTCAAGCACGGAGCTTCCTGTTGGAACTTTCCACACGGATGTGCAGAGAGAGAAAACAACGGAGCGTGCCAAATGGAAAACGTGCTGAGTTTGAAATCCTCTTGAAATCCTAACTTCCTTTTCTCCCTTTCACGCTCCGGAGCATGTTTGTATGGAGGAAGAGCTTCCGAGAAGCAGGCGCAGAGACTGGCAATCCCGCTGTCGGTAAAACAAGTTCTCAAGCAAAGTACGTGATCCTTATCCGTAATTAAAATCTGACGAAGAATACTCGATAAATGCTAAACGTAACTTGTCTGGTGAGGTGCAAGTGCAACAACAGCTCTCTGCTAGCAGAATTTTCCTCCTCTGACTACTTTAATACTATGGCAGCAATAAAATGAACAAACAAACATCGTAACTTGCATATTGTCTTTAAAAGTCTGTTGCGCCTCGGTGGGAGGAGACAAGACTTGATTGTTCCTCGGAGAAGAACTTGGGAAGCCCATTAGCTCGCTCACATCTTCCAGGAGCTCTGGAAGCCCAGGCCGGGAAACCGCCCGAAAAAGGAACCGGCCGAAACACAGGCACCGCTTTTTCCTTCCCTCTGTTTTAAGGCGTGAAAGCAGGCAACTAAAAAGCAGACGAAATGGAGTGCTTCCAGAGCAAGACGCCGGTTATCTGCAGTGAATGCTTCCTTGCTCCCCTTCTCTCTCACGAAGCTATCGGAACAGACATCTCACCTTCGGCCTATTTGCAGAAACATATTTCTTAAAAATTCGGTTCCTTTATGAAACATTATTGCTCACCGCCCTTCCAGGAGCTAGAACAATGTTTTCATTTTCAAAGAAACACCTATAGCATTTTTCTTTTTCAGCAGCTGTCAGGGATATGTAACCTGGTGAAAAATATATAATCCCCAGAAATTCATTCAGTCTTTTGAAAAATATTCTCATGGGCCTCCAGGAAGCCTAGTAGATTCAAGTCAAGCTGAGACTAAAATCCAACACTTTGGTCATAGAAAGAGCCTGCAAGGCTCAGTGTTGCTAGCCTAAGTGGCTAGTGTCTGTGGCAGCTATTTCTAACCCGAAATAATTGTACTTAACCGTGGTATTGGTGGGTACCGTAGACGAGTATAGTGAAGGGTGAGATTTGGGCAAGTTTGAAGTGCAAAGTGCCATTTTTCTAAACACAACATTCAAAAGAAAAACTGTTCTAAGGGCGCAAACCCCTTAGTTATAGGTACAGAAAATAATTTAACTATAAACTTTCATCCAAAATTAATGCACTTAGCACGCTCGGATTCACTTAGAAATGCTGGATTCCTAGTCTTGCACAGCCCGTGTGATCATGTATTTCCACATTTTAGCAATAGTGTTGTTTCTACTGGTTTATTTGACTCTGGGACCTGTACAGACGTGTCTTGAGACCTGTCAGGAGCCTTCGGATCCYTCAAAGCTCAGCACCCTTGATGCCCTGATCCCACGTTGCGGAAATGAAGAATAAACAGCGAATGGGCCTCTGCCACGTTTTTTCTGCYGGGTGTGACTTCAAGGCCTCATTTTAACTAATTTGGTTTCTTCCTTGAGGAGCTGTTTGAAACCAAGGAGAAGACGTGAGACAGAGACCACCTACTGGATCTCATTCTTCTCTCTTATGTAAGGCTGTTAAAAACAGCAATAGTCCCATTAAAATGGATGGATTTGTATCAGCATAAGAAACAGTGTGAGCAACAAGAGAATTGCCTGCTTTGGGTATAAATTCATGAAAGTTATTTGAAGGCTCTCTGGGAGCATAATTAGAAACATGAAGTCCTGTGATGTCTTCCATCTTTTTTAACCCAGAACTACTTTTAAGAGCTGCTGTCAACTCAAAAAGTGGTTAGTAAAACAAAAACAATTCAAGACAGCTTTGGGCACAATATGTCCCAGTAAGCTTCTCTGTAAACTGTATGGGTTTTTTGTTTTCTGTTTTTTTTTAACCTTTTTTTTGATTCCCTGTACACAACTGTTGTGCAAAAGACCCATTTAATCAATAGGAGAAAATAAACAGACTGATTCTACAAGCTAGAGTATAGAGCATAAACAGCTGTCAAAAGAATGAAATAGAAATAGCTCTCTAATCTCTCTCATGGTAATTTCACTCAAAGCAAAAGATATTTTTGCTTTTTTGCAATAATGTTAACTATGAAGCTTTCCCATGGAGGTATGCTTTTAAAGATCCCAGGTCCCTTTAAGCATTGGCTGTACTTAAGAGTATATGGAGGAGCCTGACAAGAGCTTGTTCCCATCGCGTTATCTAGGAGCAATAAATCAAACACGCAGAGGAAACCTAATTCATCCAAGGCATTATTTACAAAAGCGACTATGCCTTGATAAACAGTATTTCCCTTTGGGAAGAGCAGTAGGGAAGGAAGCACGAAGAAGGGACCCTGGTCACGTGCTAAGTCACCRGAGGGTGCTCAGGCAGCAGAGCGATGGGCACACCACCAAATATTAAAAAGTAGCCAAGAGCAGTATTTGTCCACGTTCGAAAGCCAGCTTGTCCTTCCCTTTCTCCTGCAGAGATATGTACGTGGACCTGGCCTACTTTCAGCAGTCCCTCCAAGGGTAATATATATCTTCTGTGTTTTCTGTCCTAGAAAAGCTAATTCTGATGTTTCAGAGAAAACCTCTAAGCTGAAGGAATTTTTTTTTTTTTTTTTTTTCAGCCTTTAACTCTGAGGTTTCTCAGGATCCTGGAGATGGTAGATTTGCCTTTAAGGCACCTGGTAGAGGATCAGAAATACCAGTTTCAGGGAGTTCACGATTTAGCAACGGTATGGAGCCGCGGGCTAGGAGCGGAGCCTGGCTGGCCACCGCGAGGAGTCTCTGCCTTGGCCCGCAGTCAGCGACCGAGATGCAATTCCTGCGTCACGCCGGCCGTGCCAGACACCGTGCAATAGGGAAAAAAGAGGAGAAAGCACGCTAGAACCAAAGTCTTTTGGGACAATATTGTTTCCATCAGTCACGTCAAAGGCTGCCCTCCGCGAAATAAGAGACTAAAAACGTTAAGTGCCAGTGCAGCCAGTCTCTTCTCTTCACCCAAAAGAAACAGGAAAATGTAAGATACCAGTCTGAACTAAAAACTCAGGGATCRTAAGAGCCCAGGCAGTTCTGCCCGCGGGGCAGCCACCAAACCTGCATCTGCAGGAGGAACGCGCATGCGTTTGCCCACAAATTAAACGTAGTTCAACATCACGTTTAGGGGACAAAAAGCTAGGGTAACACGCGTGAGCTTGAACATGGCGCTCGTTTTGACTGACTGGGAAAATGGCTTTATTGTATTATATCAACATATAGCAGGGACTAGATACTTAAGTCATGATTTATAGTTAGAGAACTGTTGATTTGGGTTTTTTTTTTGTGTGTGTATTACCAGAAAGTGGAAGGGTATTTACTGTATTTGTAAATTTTATCATGCTTCAGTCCAACTTCCTATGCCAAGCAGAACAATTCAGAATTTTTGTTCCTCTATATACTTAAAAGAGGACTGAGTATTCACATAGCAAAAATATTCATTAGCAACATCTAACATAAAAGTCTCTCCCACTAAAGTCCGGGTAACACAGAAGAGTCTGGTTGCTGCATCACTGACAACATAAGKACGTTACAGAAGAGTTGCCGTAATGCCCATGTGTGTCACTGTCTTGCTAAGGGAGGCTGATGGTTCGTCACAGGAAGTGTGTGCGCACCACTGTAGGTATTTAATGATGGTGACCTCAGTGGTGAGTAAGGGCTTTACAAATTATTTTAATTTTTTTACAGTGTTTGGTCATGCAGGATGTGCRCCCGTGATGCAGAGCGGTGTCACYAGCTGACGCGGCGTTTGCAGCCTCSCCCGGGGTCGCGCAGGGAACGTCAGTCTGCCCTCAGCTCGGAGCGGGAAGGTTACAGGGAATTAGGAAATTAGCACGGACTGAACGATGACTTTCCCCCCCCACCCAAGTCCAATAAAGCTCCGGGGCCGGAGCCGGAGCTGCCCCTCCGCGGCGGGGGAGCCGCTTCCCGGGAGGAGCGCGGGAACCTGCACCCCGTCCAGCCCCAGCTGATGAACCGGCCGGCGGAGCTGAAGGAAATAATTACTCATAAAGGAAAACCAGAGGAAATAACTACTCGTAATTGCGACAGCTGAGAAAGTACCGTCCCGTTCCTGGGTTCCTCTGCAAAGCTCTCGCYGCAGCGCTGCTGGTTAGCGGGAAGGTGCCCGGCCAGCTCCGCGCCGGCTGCCTCCGCCAAGCCTCCCGCGGGCGCCGGGAGGCCCAAAAAGCAAAACGGCAGCACAGGCTCGAGTCGTTTTAATACATATGAWGCTGCTTTTATTTCTCACTCTCCTTTTTGCTTTCTCTCTACCTCTCCCCAAATGAGAACTCTAAAAGGTAAAGMGAGTTGTGTATAATGAATGGGGGTGCTAACCTCATCAGTCTGGAAGATCTAGGTCAGGCCGTTTTGGAGATGTTTTGTTTAAGGGAAAAAAAGAAAAAAAGAAAAAAGAAAAAGACAAAAGAAAACATCTCCAAATTACATTTTCCAACCTGTGCAAATGTGAATTTTTTTTYCCCCGATTTTACTGAAGAAACCCAACCTGACATGAGATGCACCCATGAGAAATTCAGATGGCCGCACTCTTTTCGGAGAAATGTATGGGTAGAAGAAACATGAGCAYGATGCATTTGTTGCCGCTCCAAAACATCGCCCGTTCTCCAAACCTATTACAGACTTTCATTGTTAGCTATAATCTGCGGTGATTTCAGCCTTAGTATGTTTTCTAATAAGACGTACAGGCTGAACAAGCCTGGAAAATCTGGGGAGGAAAAATGGAGGAGACCTGAGCAAAAGGATTTGCGTAAACGTTTTGGCAYGGCTGCAGAACGTCGTGCGAGTGTCCGGTTGCTTTGTAGCCAGAAAGCATTCATTACGAGGCCAGTGCATTTACCAAATAATAACATTTTGATCGGCGGAATCTTTCTTCGTGCCACTTCTGACTTTTATTCGCCCATAAATTCAGTCACCGCGGGCTGCTGAGCCTCCCGGCCACCGTGGCACGTCGCAGAGCCGTGCGCCGCGCAAGGCGCAGCCGCAGAAGTGCTTTCGGAGGGCGACCTGGGAAGGCTCCCGCCGCACGGGGTTTAGAGCCGGGTCCAAAATCCAGTTCCATAAATACCGGCTCATATAAACAGTAATGTCGCAGGAACATTTTTATGTGCTTAAATGCTAACCTATATATGGTGCTACTCGCTTGCAAATAAATGCACGTTTCAGGAACGGTTCTTCAGTTCTCAACTTATCTTCTAGTTCTTAATATAATACTGAACACCAGACTACACAGTACGATTCGGTGAACCTTATTTTGTTCAAAATTTATCATAATAGAACTACCACCATAATCTTAAAATTGTATATCATTTTCTTGTGACAACATTATTCTGAGAAGCTGAGGGTATACAGGTTCAAAATAGAAATTATGTTAACTGGCATTATATTCCTAGACAGAAAATGTCACTATGACTGAGTCAGTATCGAGGATACGTGGAGAAATAAAGACAAATGACCTGGTAAGCGTGTTATGGCCAAATTAAAACAATCATTAGAAACTCAGAGAAGCCAATTAAACCTAAAAAATAAAAAGAAAATTGAAACTATGAAAAACAACCAGGGTATATCCTGAGATTTCTTCGCCTGGTCCCATTCCAGTAGCTGTGGTTCTAGTTTGTGAAAAGGAGAAGTCCCAAATAAATGTCTTTCAGCAAATGCTCTAGGTTCTGAAACAGTTAAACCACAAAAACCCCTAAATCACAAATGCCTGAGGAATGAAGCCTACAAGATGTCGACAGACTGAATATTAAGGCCATTTTCTCCTAACAGCAGGAAAAGAACAGCTTCAACATTTCACCTTTCAGAGCCTGCTGAAGCTGTCCCTGTCCTATTTTCGGCAGTGCGTTGCGCAAGCCAGGGATGCCTCGGCCCCAGGGGAAGGAGAGCGGGACGGAGCCCCGGCCCCAGCCCAGCCCGCTGGGACGCCCGGCCGTCGGGGCAACCCGGGGGGCGACGGGCGCTGGCGCGAGGATTGGGGGCCACTCCGAGTAACGCACGGGCTGTTTCTTTCCTGCCACGCTCAGAAATCAGAGGGAAGAAAGGTTGGACAACTTCTAGGTAGTGCAAGGTTTAGGGATGATCTTACTTTAAGGTTGTTCAGTGCTAGAAGATGCAATTCTTCACTGTTACGGCAGGACGGTGCAGGCTGAAAAGCCCTTTCTGCTCTGTGCACCGGGGCTCCTGGAGCTGCCCGGGGCCGTAGGCAGAGGCTTGCCCTGTGCTGCACTCAGGTGCACAGACCCATCTCCATCCCCATGCCAAGGGACATGCCCTGTGCTCCATTCAGGTGCAGAGACCCGTCTCCATCCCTACGCCAAGGGACATGCTCATGTCTCCATTCAGGTGCACAGACCCATCTCC
This sequence comes from Apteryx rowi, assembly GCF_003343035.1. Classification (NCBI taxonomy): domain Eukaryota; kingdom Metazoa; phylum Chordata; class Aves; order Apterygiformes; family Apterygidae; genus Apteryx; species Apteryx rowi. The sequence goes on from NW_020448641.1 coordinate 486,887, forward strand.
ATCCCTATGCCAAGGGACATCCAAGTGACTCAATTCAGGCGCAGAGACCCATCTCCATCCCTGTGCCAAGGGACGTGCTTGTGTCTCCATCCCTACACCAAAGGACAYGCTCATGTCTCCATTCAGGTGCACAGACCCATCTCCATCCCTATGCCAAGTGACATGCCCTGTGCTGCATTCAGGTGCAGAGACCCATCTCCATTCTCATGCCAAGGGACACGCTCATKTCTCCATTCAGGGGCACAGACCCATCTCCATCCCTATGCCAAGGGACATCCAAGTGACTCAGTTCAGGCGCAGAGACCCATCTCCATCCCTGTGCCAAGGGACGTGCTGGTGTCTCCATTCAGGAGCAGAGACACCTCTCCATCCCCTGTTTGCGGTCCAGGTGGAGGCCCTGGAGAGAAGCGGCTCCCTTGTCCCCTGGCACCAGCCGGGGCGGATGAAGCCTGGCTGGCGCGTGCAGGGGGGCGAGGAAGTCCCCATGGGCACTCTTCTCCCCTGCTCCTCGCGAGGACGGATAACAACATGCCGCATGTTTGGAGCACGACCCGCGTGAAGCGGGGGCTCGCGTCGGGCCCTGCAGATACTAGCCYGGCTCCGGAGGGAGGCAGCTGTACAGAAGTATTTCTCCCACCACGCTGGCCCTCCCCAGCGCGGCATTGCCGGTGGGAACCCGATCTACCGCGCAGCTCCCGGACCCAAGAGGGGGACAAGCCTGGTGGACCTTCCTCCCCCCGAAAACCCCTCTGCAGCCACCACGGGGATGGCCGGGCGCCCCGGCGCTCTCAGCCCCAGCTGCCTCTTGACCCACATCCATCTTGTGCTCACAAGAGCTATAAATACCCTCGCTATTCTATACAAATAAGGCATACGCTGGAAATATTTATGCGTCGCAGCCACTCGCACGGTCCTGGGGAATCAAGCCTTGACAACAGTAAAAATTATCATTATTCCATTGCATGGATGAAAGGAAACTTGAGCGTGAATCTTAGTTCATCTTTTTAGGGGGGGGTTGAGGCAGCTTCACCCGCGCAGAGACGGCAGCGTTGGAAGCTAAACCCGGCCCTTTAAGGAAATGTCCTCTATACGAAGGCAAGGTTTCTTGGGCTTTACGCTGTTGCGCTTTTAGGTTCTTGAAAACTCTCCCAGGAATCCTTTTAATATTCCYATCAAATTGAAATGTGAGTTATGTAATCATAATTAGAGCACCGTACTCTTGATAACGCTCGCTTCATTTCTTTAAAGACTGTTTAGTTCCTAACTTGCCCCTAGAAGAAATTTTAAAAACTAAGCAAACAGTTGCCCCCCCCCCATTAAAGTATGAAACAAAACAAACGGTTAATTGCTTAAAGCTTATTAAAGCAGTTTCTACAATAGTTCTGTTTCCCTAGAGCYGCTTCTGCGCAGCGACTGTGACCTTATTTGAAGATTTGCCACCTGGACACTTTCTCTGTTAAAGGTGAATGACACTCTTACAGTAAAAAGAGTGAAAAGCCACTAAGAAATTGTGAAATTATTCTCTCTTTCTGTAAAAGCAGGACATGATAGGAAATTTCGCGAGGGCTGGACGCAGCAGCCCCCTCGTGCTTGGGGATCTACCTCCACCCGGGCAAATCCGAAGGGCGCCGGGGAGGGTGGTGGCGGCCGGCGCAGGGCCGTTCCTGGTGCGCTCAGCAGCACCCCGCAGCAGCACTCGCCTCACGCGCTTTTAAAGGTTTCTGCATGTCTTTGCCAATAGCTGTATGAGTCAAAACATCCCCTTATGCGTGAATTAAGTGTGGACCCAATGCACATGGCCGGGGCGGACCTGCGGTGTTAAGAGCCTGCTGGTGCCAGCGGCCTCATCTCCGTCCCCATCTCCTGCCCTTTCCAAACCCGCCAGGAGCAGCGTGATAAACGCATCCTTAACCTTTGTAAGGGAAGAAAGAGCACCGAGACTGGTTATTTGCATTTCAAACCTGGAACCAATACAATCCTCGGAGAAAGGATAAAACAGAGGAGAAATACGGGGAATACCAAGCGGTGGGAGAGACCCTCGCCACCGCGCAGACACGCGCTCCGCGGGATCCCCAAAAACCCCCCAAGAGCAAAGCGATGCTCGGCACCACCAAAAACTCACAGCATTAGAAAAGCATGGGAACAAACAGCTTAACAGGGAGCCATTGCTGGTGGTTACGAGATAAGATTTAAAAAAAAGTTGTTTCATCTCGACTTGACCTAAATGGAGTGGAAAATTACCATGACTACATTTATCTGAAATCATAAAGTGCGTGCTGATTAGGCCGTGATAAAAGGATGGTGTAAATTGATCCAAAGATAAAGAAAGGGCAGGGAAAATGAGATGAGATTAAGAAAAGCAGCAGACATTAAAAAGGAAAGGGGGGATAATACAGCAAGTCTCTAAAGCTGCATTAAAAATAGCCGTAGTAACTGGAACAGAAATAGCGCTGCGCTCGGGTCTGTGCTGGAGCGACGGCGTGCCGGCGGCCAGCGCGGGAACACCGTGCCAGGAGCCGTCGCGGAGCCCCCGGCACRCTGCCGCCACGGCATGGCACGGCACACCGCTCCGCCTGTCTCAGGCACCAGCAAAAAAAGTCTTAAAAAAATAATACAGCGGATGCGCAAGGAAACCGGAGCCATCGGACGAGCCTCGTTTCCTAAAGATGCTGCGTGTGCTCAAGGCTGCAGTTTTCACAGCCGCAGAACCAGCTTTCTTCCCTGACAGGAACGGTCTTTAAATTTCCTAGAAACAAGGAAAGAAGCTGCTGCGGGGCTCCACCATCCTTCAAGCACCTCCGAGAGCCGGCTGTCGCGAGCTCCCTGCTCCCATACCAGCCGTCCGGCTTGCAAAAAGCCGTTTTCTCAGATATCCCACCTGTTCCCACCCGTTTTGCAGACAACAGGTGCTTCCTTCTGCTTCTGGTGGCCTTCGAGCCACGTGGCCCACTACGCTCTGGTGGCCTCCACTTCTCCAGGAGCAAGGAACCAATTGCTGCAGCCATCTGCTTTTGAGGTCACCTCTCTCAGAAAACGCATCTTTGGAAATACAGCTTCCATTCCAACTCCTAAACAAGGATCCTAATTGCTGGCACCTCCGCAACCTTTCTCTTGGGCAGGAAAGCAGTTTATTTATCTACCCCGCACGACTCTAATCCCCACCGTTTTTGTCCAGGTGCTGTGCTGAAGTCCTCAGCGTCTTTGAAGACACATTTCCATCGTCCTCCCTCCCTGAGCCCTCCCTGGATGGCCAAGCACGGTCGGTTAGTTCAGATAAGGTTCAGTAAACGGCACATGTGAAAAACTGTGTACTCGTCCATTTAGTATAAACTTCTTTCCCCACCCTCTGTTTGCTTTTACATAGACTCAGGTAAATTCTTCCATCAGAAATTCCCTTCGAGGACAACGCCGAGGCAYGGAGCAGGAGGAAAATCCCGTTCTTGCCATCCCGTTCTGATGGTTTCCGCAAGGAAGGYGGTCGCTATTGCCCGCTCCGCAGCACTTATCGCGGGCCTTGGCCTCCCCAGCAGCAGTTTCCATAACAAGCCTCCAGGAACAGCTCTGAACTTGCTTTCCGCTTGGAGACAGCCTGATATTCGTACCTGTCTCCTTACTGCCTTGGTGGTGCCACCAGCTCRTGGCGACGTCTTGGTGGCCCACGGGAGAGCTTTCCGCGGTGCTGCTAAGGGTCAAAGACCGCTTTGTTCCCCCAGATCTCATGCTGCTTTTGTTGGGATCGGGCTGGCCGGCTGCTCCCGGGGCGTCTGCGGCTCCCGTGCAGCTGTCCATGTTCCTGGGGCTGCAACGTGGCCACGGGCTGCCAGCAYGGAGCTGTGCGCCCTGCAGCACTGGTGTGCGCCTACGGCCCGTCCTGGACCGCTGGTGGAGCGACCTCAGAGTGATGCCGCTTGGGAATGCCGCCCRATTCCTGGGGAACAACTTGCAAGGCTGCTCCCAGATATATTTTGCGGGGAGCAGCTCGGGAGGAGCTGCTGTGGGATTAATTTCCTCCCACCCTCTAGTGGCTCCGCACACAARTGCAGCCACGACCAGGGCCGTGCATGGGGGACGAGCAGCGTGCTGGTCCCCACTGCACTGGGTGCAACCACCCGGAGAAAACTCCTGCCGGGCCGGGGGCAAAGCCACTGCCGGAGCAGGGAGCYCAACCTGGGAACAGCCCTGGCACCACGTAAAAGCCGCAGAAGCAGCAAGAAGAAGGACAAGCTCGCTGCAGCAGCGAACGCGCTGGAGCAAGGGCCAGCAGTGACAGGGAGGCACACAGTCCAAACGCTCAAGCCAAAGTGACCCAAAACAAGAATTTGTGAAAAGGAGCCTTCAAACAAGGCCGTTATCGCTAATTACTGTAATAAACAACCTTGCGATGCTGCAAAACTTTTATTCTCCAGCAGCGCCAAAGCCACTGAAAAGTTCAGAGCTGTGTACTTAGCCTGGTTCCTTYGGTCAATGTTGGTGTAAAGTTACTCTCAGACCGTTGTCTTTCGGCATTAAAAGATGCTATCCAACGTAAAGAATTCATCCYGGAAGGTTTTGCATTGGCACGTGGCATTTCTGATGTTTTAGGCAGGTTGCGCAGTCTTYATCACTCGTGTTCACGGGCCGGAGGGCCGCGGGAGCTGCAGAAGCGCACAGCAGTACAGAGCAGGCGTCCTGTAAGGTGCAGCAGCACTGCGCAGCAGCAGACTTGGCAATCAGATGCTTGTAAACATGCTGCTAGCCGTGTCGTAACAAGCAGTTTGATCCCCCCTAATTCTGAGCGCAGAGCTTCAGTCGACAGCATCACGTCATAGTTCTAGCTTTATGTTAAATAGTAGCTTTATTAAGRCAAGGAAGGGAACGGAGATGTTGAATTTCAGAGCACACCGYGTACGGTTTCCCTTAATTCTTACGCAGCTGCAGAYTAAGCAAGMAGAGCAGGTGTTTTGCATTACYGGGGGAGCYSTATTTATCAGTTAGCAATGGATGGAAATGTGGAAAKGTGGCAATATAGCTGCCAATATTCTTGCCAAGATGCTGGCTGTGGAGCTTCACTTGGTGGGAAGCAGCTTTTCCCGGTGCCCAGGAGCCAGCAGGTCCCAGACCAATGGAGGCCGTGGAGGCAACGCCAGCCTGTGCTCCAGTCCTGCCTCTGCGAACGCCTGTTGTCATTCGTGTGAGTCTGCTGGGGCGACCAGTTTAGAAATTAGTTATATAAAGACATTAAAGGTGCATTCAACCAGGAAAGTTTTACCCGCAGTTCTGGCAAAAAAGGATCAAGCAGTCTTGGATCACACACCGCTCCTGCTTTCTCCTCGAGCCCTTGAGTTGTCGTGAYTGAACTAAACTTTTTCCTGCACTTACTGCTGTGAAGATGTTGACAAATACAATTGGTCTGCTGGTGTTTTTYGTGACTCTCATACAAAGTCGGCATTATTTGAATAATTTTACTTCTCAGCACAGAAAACCTCCATTGCTCTTTTGCAAATCRGTCTTGATGCCAGCAGACTCAGCAGGTACGATATTGGATAGCGTTGACCCAAACTGTTCTGCCCTCATTGGCTGTATCCCATTTCTCCTGTGCCACCAGGGGATATTTTTAATGTATAAACACACATTTGCCCTTACCCCAACTCCTTTCTGTTGGGTAGTTTATTAAGAGAAGGCCAAGTGAGGAGCATAAGCAAGAGAGGATTTAGCTGCAGCTGAACAGGAAGGATTTGGCTTTTCAGAACATCGAACGAAGCGAATGCAAACCCCGGTTTGCGCTGCGCTCCGGGCTGGGAAGATCAGATCCGGGGAGCACAGCCCTCCGCTTTCCCACCGCGCTCCCCCACTCGTTTTGGCACGGGCATGCTGCGCGACGCTGGTTTACGCGTCTCTGGATCCAGCGGCTGCTGATCTGCCCTCGTACTTTCGCTCGAAAAGCTCCTGGGAATGAGTCCTAAAAAAACTCTTCTGAGATGCCTTCACTGATTCTGCTCTAAAAGATGCTAAAAAAGGCGCCCAGCAGATGTTGCCTTTTCCCAGAAGCAGCCCGTCGTGACCGGCATAGCCGCGACAGACATCYGAACGCTGCAGCTTGATAGCTGGGTTTCGGGCACACACCAGCCCTCCCACGGTTTGTCRTTCGGGAATGGTTTTCAGAATTATCAGCCTTTGCTAATAACAAGTAACAAGGGAAGCAAACAAAAATCAAGAGGAATCTTTTTTCTTTTTTTTAAGGAAGAAGGTAACGTACAGACATCGTTCGCTGGATAAGCCCATGTTTGTTGAACTTCACGGATACGTAGYGCTTCTCAGGAGAGACGAGCTGGAACTGCTGAGAGGTGACAAATTCTCATAGACATTTATTGACAATTAGCAAYAAATTGGTTTAATCTACTGTTACAACACGAGCCTTTCTGGCAGAGGAACATAACAGATGTTGGGAAATAGYGTAGAGTACAGGGAGATAACAGAGCATGGTAGACAGCAGAAAAAAATGCTGCTCGGATTAGCAGGATTATCAAGACAAAGCGATTACTGGGTTTCCAGAGATCAGCGCTGCAGGAACCATCAGCTAGAAGAATCATCCCAAGTCTGTGCGTAGGTTGGTTCAGTGTTATTAAAGGCGGAAATGTTTCCCCTCTTGAGTCACTGACTGGTCTCAGTTAGAAGTTTCCTCTAGCAATCAGGCCATTCAAGAAAGAGCAAGGCCTAATCCTGATTAATTTAGCAGGATCTTAAATTTGACTGCTTAYGGCCAGAGACATAAGAAAATAGGACATCTATCTCGTCTTGGCAAGCTGCAGGAAGGAGTGCRCTTCGGAGCAGGGACCCTGTCAGCGTGAGTTGCCAGGGCAAAGTGCGAGCATCCAAAGAGGCTGTTTGGCGAAAAACAGCTGGGTTCCCAGAAAAGCAGATGTTTGATGCACATAAAGCCTAGGGGTAAGCAAGCCAAATGCATCCCTAGCGTAATTTTGTTGGCTTTCGCTCTGAGCATCAAACGGAACAAATAAAACCCCGGAAGAGAAGGAGATGAAGGTGCGAGGGAAGAGCCGCACCGGGAGCGACGCAGCCCAAAGCAGCAGGGAGCGGGGCGCAGCACCGCGCGTGACCGGCTCGCTCCTTTTCTGCCACRAGTCGGATGCTTTCTTGCCGCGGAGCTCCTCGCTCTCTCCCTTAGCAYAAACATTGCAATGAAAATAAGAGTTTTCCTCTGAAAAAATGCTGCGTGTTGATGTTTATGCAAAAATGAACATTTTTGTAAAGCAAACAAGAAAGGAAAAGGAAGCTCTTTGGCAAATTCTGCAAGCAGAGAAATTGCTGTTGTGTTTTCCGAACAAATGCACTTTACTTGCGTTGTGTTTCAGCCCAGAGGTAAAGGGTGCGCAGAGGTACTGAAAGGGAAATCAATGCGGAGCGGAACAAGCATCCTCCCTTCAGTTTTGTGAGTCAAGAGACATCGACTTTTTGTGATGTTTTGCTTACAACTAGAGCTCATCAAGGGCTGTGGCTGCACGCAGCTTCAAAAAGGCACAAAACCTCCTTTTCTTCCCTGTGCAATTACAATGTATAAATCACGAACCCCAGACAAGCTGTAGGAATTACGTGTGCTGTCATTTATCCTCACTCATGTGAACAGTCTTGCTGTTTTTAGGAGGACGGGCTGGATGGTCAAAAGTTGTCAGTGTCAATGTTGGCTTCAGTATCAGGTCCACGAATGTTAAAGTTAAAAGCAAATTACTGCCTGTACCTCCAGCCAACTGATGCTCAGATGGACAATATATAATTTTTTTCCCCACTTCAGATGATACTGGTTTATTCAACCACCTGAAGTTTTACGGGATTTAGCTGGTCAAAATCAAATGTCATCTTGCATAGATATAAGACTTCTGGAGAAATGGCAATAGATTGCCAAGAACTGGAAAAAAAGAAAAAGAAAAAGTTCTACTTGTTATAAATCATCATCATAATTCACAGATAACTCATGCTTTTCTGGACGCCGGTACCAAAACTCGGAGATTGATGTAGAATTCAGCGCACTTTCCGGTAATTCAGCATATTGCTTGAAACCCACCCRTACGCGTGGGCTCTGCAGACGCCGGCCTGGTGCAGCGGGGACCTGCGGGTCGGCTGCAAGACTTAATAACCTCGGCCACCTCTCAAGGAAACGACGTTTCACCAAAACGCGATGATTAAAGCCAGAACGTTTCGCTGGGGTTTATCTCTTTCAAGTGTATTTTCGTGGTGTAGACTGCTTGGTCCTTAGCAAGAGATGGAAATACCCAAGTGGAAAAGCTGAGTTTTCAGTTTGAGCATGTTTCTTTAAAAAAAATTCCGTCTTTATGAAAACCACCTAAAGTTTGTGTTGCCTCTGAACAAAGGCAAATCTTAATTTTAATAGTCTCCAAGGAACAGCATGGAACTGCTCTATTTGATAAAAATGGGGAACAAAAGGAAATTTGAATAATCATCCTCTCCTGCTGGAGATGTTTTTTTTAATCGGAAAAGTGACTATACTGCAGGTCCCAAGCAGCAAAAGCACTCTCCTGCTGAAATAAATGAGAAGTGTATTTTTTGGCATCAACAAGTTCCACTGCTCTTGTGGCCAAGACTCTTCTGCAGGGTAAGACCTGATTGCTGAGGCTCTAAAAGCCAACTTTGGAGCTGGGAATGTGCAGATTAGGGCATTATTTTGACTACAACCTAAAGACCTTGCAGAAAAGTTGAAAAAATTCCAAGGTGCTGGCAGCGCTCTTGCTAGGGACAAGATTAATGTTTGCTTTGTTTGCTGTATCCTTTTAACCGCTGCTTTCCTCCTCCTTCCAGTAAATAAATCTGCCTATTAGTTAAACAAACTGACTCTGATAGAAACCAAACATAAGAGATATATTAACAATAACGCCCTGTTCTTAAAATAGAAAGGCAATAGTAAAAAAGAGCCCTTGGGTTCTGACTTAGGACTGCGCTCTACCCATGTGAGTGCTATTGGTTAGAGCTTCTACGATAAAAAAAAGTAGGCTGTAGCCAAAAAAAAAAAAAAAAACCCTAAATATTTTAATGTTTTGGTTAAATACACATTGCCATAATGCATTGCCATAATGCAATAATAAATAATTATTTACAGTCTCTCTCCTGTACAGCTTATGGTCCAGGTGGACCAGACTGACACAGCAGTGGAAGGAGAAGACTGGCGTGATCTAGCAGATGACCCAGCACCCATCCTTAACCGTGCCCTGGWCCCTCAGCCCGGGCATCGTGCGGATGCTTTGCAACGTGGCTACAGTCAGCACCGGAGCTGCCTACAGAGGACTGTCCCCTCCTGGACATGCCATCACCTCCGGCTTTCCTTAAGGAAAAGGAGGAGGTTCTTCATGCTATGGATGGTTTGTTGCTTGGAAATAGCCAAGGGAAAAGCTCTTGGTGGCCTGTCCTGGGCAGGCGGCCGTGCCCTTCCCGGGAAAATGCTTCCCTAGGGAAAATGCTTTTTTTTTTTTCCCCCTCCTGGTGACTTTCTGGATGCTTGCTGGGGAAAGGCCTTTGCTGCGGGCGCGGGGAAGCCGGAGCGCCGTGGGCTGCCTTGTTGGGAAGCGCTGGGATGGGCTGCATGCTGTGCCGCGGCTCCGGCTCCGCCGCCCGTCCCACATTCCTTGCTAATTTTAAACAGCTCCCCAGAGTGCCTGGGGAGCGGGGCTGGAGCAGCACGCTTTGATTTATTAGTCTTGCCCTTCTGAAGAGTTTTGTTCAGACGCCTTGGGACAGAAGTAAAACCAGAATGGGATTYGCAGCCCGGATCCTGGGAGACGGCGCTCTGCATCCCGGGGCTTCGCGCGTCTCCGCAGCATCCGCAGGAATACGAATACTGACAGAAACCTGGTTCTTGAAAAGCACAAAGCTTTCCTGTATCGTCGTCTATCTTAGCACTTTCTCACTACCTCAGTAGAAAAATTAGAGTTTAGGCAAATTAGGATGAAATTAATAAAGTATAGTATTCATTTAGAAAACTGATCCAAAAGAGGAACATTATACATTTTTCTTTCAACTATTTTCTCTTGCTTTCTTTTGCTTTTTATGTTATATGAGTATGGATTTTACATTTATATCCAAAATAATACAGTACTCTTTGGGATGGAGATTAAAACTGTGATTAGGATCTTTCTTGCCTTGCTTTTGTTATTGACATAGGGGGAATAGATGGTCAGTGCTTGCTGCTCGGCCATCTACACAGACCTGCAGCGAGCATCCCGAGGAGTGCATCTGAGGCTGCTCGGCATTTAGTTTCAATGCATACATGAGCTCAACGCTGCAGACATCAATAACCACCAAAAAAAGCGAGCTGAATCTAAGACTGTAGCTTGGAAATGCAGCAGCTCGTCCCTCGTTACGCTGAGAGCACCAGTGATTTCTCTAAGGTGTTCTTGTGCTCACGGCTGAAAAACCAATCGATGCTTTAAGACTTTTTTTTAAGTTCGTTCTTTTGAGATTTTCTTATCCAATTGCCAAATACTTTCTAGCTCAGCCCGTGAAAGAACAAATTAATTCTCCTATGATCAACTAATTCAAATAAAAAAATGAGTTTTGAGGCTAAACATCCAAACCAGTGAGAAAGTGAGACTGGAAAACCTCCAGACGTCTATTTGTTCCTAAGGCGAAGCAGCACAGCCCTGACCTGAAGCAGGCGGTTCTCAGTTGGGCTCCTTGGCAATAAATAAGGAATGAGGAAGGGAGATCAATGTTAACCGGATAGTGAGTGCCACTAAAAATATCTACATCATCCTCATTCACAGCAGTCACTCTGTCATTTTCTCGCTGGAAAATGAGTTCTTAATTTCCGCCAGTCGTCTACAGCGTGTTTGCAGATTCGGTGATCTTCCTTTGCAATTGTGCTTCTTTGTGTGCTCTTTAATGGCCATTTTGAAATTCTCTTGGAGTTCAGGTCCTTGCGAAAAGGTACGTTACTGCTACTTATTTCCAGTGGTAGCACAGGGTAGCTGGTGTTTTTCCTGGCTTATCTGGGTGTCTTTCCTAACCCATGTAATAGCCACCTACGTTGCGTTATTGTAGGCTATACATGAAACACGGAAGTTCCAGAACAGAAATTAACAGAAAAGGAAAATCCTCATTAGCCCTCTGTTACCGGCAGTAGGGCTGCTGGTTAGCTGAGCTCGGGGAGCTTGAGACACGCTGCTAAGAGTCTGAGCAGGGGTCTATCTCAAAGACCGCAGCGTCCCACCCTCTCGTCTTGACCAGCGTGTCCCTGGCCGATTCGCAGCCTTTCAGAATCCATGCAGAAAAGGCCATTTTTCGGTCTTGTTGCGTTGTCTCTCCTTCCCTCCCTTCCTTTTCGCAGCAAACCCACGCGCTGCTCTCTCCTCCGGTGTCCTCCGCACCTTCCGCAAAGTCTGTCCAGGCTCGTTCACCGCCAGGATGCCGAGTCCCGCCTGCCGTTGGCCTGTGACTCCAGTCCCAACATCTCTTTATTTGGGAATTTAAGGAGGACTGTCGTACGTTCTCCCACGCTGTTCCCTGTGCTCGGAGAGACTCCCTGGCCCGCAGCTGCAGAACGGAGCTGCGTTCACACACAGGACTTCGAAAGCCAAAATATTTCCCAAAATGAGAATCAGCTTCAAAGAAATTTTCAGTTTGGAGCCTTCTCTGGTTGCCTTTGGCCAGAGAGAATCTGCCCTAATTTCAGGTTCCCTGTCCGGGGTCGACACTGCAGCAATCCCATTCGGCGAAGCTGCTGGGAAACGTCTGTTTTCGGTCCTCTGCCAGGGGTGATGGCTCACGCTGGCACGGGCACACCACCGAGCAGACTGGTGCTCAACTTCTCCCTCTTTTGGCTTGAACAGAAAGCATTCGGCAGCGTGCAGGCTGGAAGCGCCCGGGACCCTTCATGCCCAGAAATCAGCAGTGCAACAAGAGGCTGCTCGTGGGCGGTTTTCCTCGCACCCCCCGGACGACACCTCAGTCAGAGACACGGAACAGGAGAAACCCGAGGACAAAGCCGTGCCCCAACCTGCGGGAACAGCTCTGGCCTCCCAGGCTCTTAAGCAATTTCAGTTATCTTAAAAATGCAAAACAAGAATAAAATTCATGGAAACTACTGAATGATAATCTCTTTTCCTAAGGACTACTGCCTACCCTGACAGAAATACACCCTCGTACCACTTAAATATGTGTTTACTAGAAATTAGAATAACCCAGAATAGTTTGCACACAGCAGCTACTCCACAAATCACAGTGCCATATGTCTCTTTACATAATTTGCTTTTATCTCATGCTCTCGATCTTTCAAACAGTAGAAAAAATGGTTGTATCCAGATAACAGCAGGAGAAGAGGCAAAGCGATTTATAGAGACAAGAAGTTTAGCTGGATATTCTTCAAATCAGCCCATCAAATTGCTCTCACAAATCTCAGGAGCGTTAGCATTTGATACAAAAAACCTGAAATTCCTAATCTTTCCTGATTTGCTACAGCCTTACTGCTTTACTCCACCTTGTTTTCTCTCCCAGGTAGTTCTCTCGTGATCCCATTGTTGCCTGATTAAAAACAGTTCAAAATAATCAATCAGCCAGGGAATAAGGAGAAAAAACGTCCTAGTGAGAAGTAATTTCAGAAAACGAGATTACATTTGAAAAGATTTCACACATTTTTTACTGAAGTGAGAGTCCCACATTTTAGAGAAATTGAGGATGGATTTACTTTCTGTCAGTATAAATTGACATTGTTTCTCCACAACATAAGTGGTAATTTTCCCTTATTATGAAAACAGAACACGTCAACGCTGAAAAATAATACACTATATAACCATATGTTTGCACTTAAGATTTAAAACATTTTTGCCAATGCAGCTATTTCACTTAGCCCAAACATTTAAAAATACGCCTTTAATTTTTTCTGTAGTAGCCAAAATATCTTTTTCCCTGACGAGTGATATCCTGGGTGAGGTGAAGTTCCTCCTGGGGAACACGGAGGAGCATCAGGGAAGACCTGCCCGGGGCAAGGAGCCGGCGTCCCTCCGGAGCGGACGGATAGGACAGGCACCACGCGCCTCTGACAGCAGCTGCTTCTTCCTCCCCGTGCAGGAAAATCAATTAGAGGTTCTCGTCGTGCCGTAAATGTCAATCGGGCGAATGCTACGGAGCCAGAAACAACATCTGTCACTATGGAAACCCCCAGGGCAAGAGTTATTTCAATAATAATTTATGACAAGAAGCGTTCTATAGCTGGCTTTAAACATTAAACATAAATTAAAACAGCTTAGTTTCTTAGAGGCAAGGTAACTTTTCTACCTTTAATACCATAGGTTCTCAAGATATATCTATCAGTATTCACACAGCGGAAAAGACATTTATCTGTGTTTGTAGCCAAAGAATCAGCAGCATTTATTTTGCATCCCTTTTAACATCTGCTGCTCAGACAAGCCTCCCTCATCAAGCCACCAAGCTTCAGGTGACTAATGACCCATCCTCACAGCTTATCAGCATGGCCTGATTTATGCCTACTGCTATGTTTTACAGCTAAGTGGACAAACTCAAGCACTTGCAAGGAAAATTCAGCCAAAACTTTCTCCAAGTCACTTAAGCACAGGGATGTCATCAGAAATGAACACGAGGTCTTCTGCGCTCAACCAGGGTTTTCAGGAGAAATCTGAAACTTGTTCCTTCCAGTCCATTTACTTCCTCGATGATGCCAGGAGAAAACGAAAAAACAGCCTCGCCTGGGCCAATACCGTCAGATCTTCATGGCTCTGTAAGCAGTAGTGTGGACACTTCTGCTGAGGACACGACTGCCGGGAAACCTCAGCTGGTGACCGGCTGAAGGCTGGTTTTGAGGAAGGTGGAGGACAAGACGGGGGTGAGAACTGCTCTGGCTTCCAGCTGGCTCAGACCCTGCCGCTGGCTGCGGTAAAAGGACCAACCCGGCTCGTCTGCACGTGGACCTTCTGCTCTTAATGGAGGATGACCAAGGGCTACTGCTGGTGCTCTGTGCCTGCTTCAGACTTCACCTGGTCTGACCAGTATGCCGGTGATATACACCTCCTGCGTAGCAGCACATTGGTGGGACCGGCAGACAGGTCTAGACATACATGTTTTTTTTCTCTTTAAAAAAAAATTACACAGTGTGTTTTAGGTCTGTTAACATTCTCATCTCACCCTGGATGTCTTCCAGGTGAAGAAGAACAGGGTCAGGCCCTTGGCAGGTGCTGACCAGGGTTAATATACTGAAGGCACTGGATCATTTTCCACTAGCTGAGGAGTCATTGCTCTGTCCGGGATTGTTCGGTGCAGAGACAAAACGGGCAGCACACCGGAGCAGCGCAAAGCTGGAAACGGGCAAAACGAATTGCAGAACCAGGGCTGCACTCTTCACAGTCCTGCCAGCTCTTGGAAATCACGTGTTCGCCATGGCAGAAAGCTGTTCCCACCACACGTGTCCCATGTCACGTGCATGACCCGTGGTGTTGCAGCAGCGTGCATCTTCATGGTTTATGGTTACAAAAACTGGCAGATGGAAGAGACGACCTGCCTGAAGCAACCCGCTGATAGCAGCCAGGATTAGATTACCTAAACGTTGATGATTAATTAAAATTGATTTTCTCCAAATTGCTGAGCTTGCAAAAAAAATGCTTCTTGAGGGAAATAACTTGCCAATTTTGACTTATAAAATGAAAGACGGCACGGACGCTTGCACCAGGTCCCGTCTACCCTACATGCACTTGCTGAGCGCAGTTGCCTCCCTCTTTTATTGCGGCTGGGGGAGAGCCGTGAGTTTCGGGTAGGAAATGAGTGATTTCCCTTTCTCTCCCCGCTCCGTTTTATGGCGCGCATATTGCCAGTGCCCAGAACGAATCAAACACCAAGGGAAATTTTTGCTGAGAAAGCTGGATGTATATGATTGGCAGCTTACTGCTAATCCTCTGTCGTGCAGAAGCCAAAGCTGACATGGTTCATCTTCAACTATCTTCCTTACATTTAGACATGTGTGCTTATGATTTGGTGGTTTTCTTTTTGGTGCTTCCAATTTCAGCTTAAGATATTTAAATTTACCTTTTATTTTTACAAAAACTAAGGAAACAACAAAAACAAATTACTAAATTGCTTAGGAAAGGGTCCTTAAAAAAAAAAAAGGGTCATATGTCTACAGTAAGTTAAGGTAGGAAATAGTTTTAATTCACCCCATCACTCAGTGCCATCAACACTGTCTCAGGTACCTTGGGTAAGGTGCAATCCTTAAATGCCCAAGCTTTTAAGAAATGAAGGCCCTGGGACATRTTGCAGAAGTAGCAACCTTGTCGTTAATGGTCTGATAAAGTTTTCTAACGGGTTAAAAAAACCCAATGATGCAAAGAGAACATGTTGGTGATTGTATCATAAATATTCAACACGCTCACAGCAGGGGAGATGTTATTTCTACGCGCCCCCCCGTACGCGTGCTTCGGTGTCAGCCAGGATCTATCGTGCTTTAATTAGAGCCTCTGTATGCAAAACGACGGCAACCAAGCACCAAACCCTGAGCCGCGCGCTGATGAGAAGATGGGCCAGGGTTTGCGCGGCGGAGGGGCGCGGGCGAAGCGGGATGGGGGCCCAGGGCAATTCAGGCCAGTTGCCCACACTGCTCGAATTTGACCAAGTTCCCTCTCCATCACAGTCCGCAGGATGCTGAGCGTGTTTAGTACAATGCGTGCTTTGAAGGCTCCCTTTCAATAGCAAAAGATGAGTGAACTCCCACTTTATTTAATAACGAAAAATAACCTTCCCGGTGACATGCATAAGAACCGAACGACGAGAGAAAGCATCACACCAGAGCTGGCTCAGAAATGGTATCTACCAAGGCAGAAGGCAATTCGCAGTCATGCACCAAACAGTTTGCATGGACCTTAACAGGGTTTGTTCTTCTTTTCCCTCTCTACGTCTATTCTGATCGCAGTTCACGTACTGGAGCAGAGGTCCTCTGACCTCCATAGGGCAATACAGTATTGGCACATAAAACCAGAAATGCACATAGCACCTGACACCCAGCAGCGTTAGCAGAAGAGGGTCCACAGTGAAAAGAAAAACTCTATAAATGTTAATCGTGAGCTTTTGTTTTTTCACTTTCCAGCAGCAGCACCAGGTCCAGGGCAGGAGGAGGAATTACGGCAGCAGGAGGAGCTTGGGCAGCACCTGCTCATGGCACAAAGCCGCTAAGGTTTGCAAACAAAACCATTGTGCTTTATTTGGAGTGTGAACAGGTGAGAAAAGTCCCCCTATATCTTGTCAGACTGGGGATAAGTCACATTCTCCATGCAGATCATGATCCACTTACATGATCTGCCTATGGCATTTAGGAGTTGGGCACTGTGCCATCCTGCGCTTTTGGGGCTTAACAGGTATGCAAGCTAGAGTGCTGATTAAAGGCTTGGTTTTAAGATCAGATAAGCATACTAACAGCATTACCGCCTGCCTGAGCACCCAGGTGCAGGAGTGAGCCCATGAACCAAGGTAATTTCAGTGGAACTGGGTTGCTTGTTCCAGTTATGGTCCCAAAACATTAATACCAGCTCTTCCGCCATCACAGCTGTAGTTTAACAGTATGAAATGATACATGGCCACAAGCTCCAGGATTTAGATTACTTGCCAGAAGCGTTTTGACTATCATAAGGATAAAGTTCCACTAGAATTGCAAACTTTAAATAAATAAATACATAAATCCATGATGGATACAGTGAGATATTTCCCCAAGAAAAGTCATCCAGGAGAGACTATGGAAAAAATTAAATGGATATACTAAAGCTAGCTGAAGAAAGATTATTCGAGTTTTCACTAGTTCTGCAAACAAATCCGGAATTTCCTCTAGTGTCACAGTGAAATCAGAGTCTTTCCTGCTGTGTGATCACACGCTGACCATTTGCATTATAGCCAGAGTGAGGTTAGATATTCAAGCAAGCAAAAGGGAGAATTTGAGTATTGTTCAGGGTTTTGCAAAAAATGTCAAGTTTCCTTTTAAGGTAGCATTTGAAAGATAGCTAAATAATGCTCCAGTGGAATAAGTAAAAGATTTTTATGCTATGCATTTATGACAAACACATAGGCAGGAAGAATCATGATTTATGAAGATTCAATGTACTTCAAAAATCCAGGCCACTGAAAGCCAGAAGGTAAAAGCTGACAACGTAACCAAGCAAGCTGGGTGCAAAGGCTCTAAATACTACAGCTGATTTCAGCTATTCAACAGCAACCAGTCACCAGCAGCAGAGCGCAAGCAGGACGTCGGCTAGAGTGCAAGGAGCACTGGAAAATAACTTGGAGTCACTTCTTTAATCTGCTGCAGATGACTTTTACTTCATATGCAGGATAAACAGAGCGGTGGCCAGAAAGTTTCAGAGCATCAACCCAATGCTGTCAAAGAAATCCCAAAGAACCAGGCATGAGGAATCTCCGATATGCCTTAACATGTCATATATAACCAGGACTATTGGAAATTAAGATAAAGGAACAGTAAATACTGAAGGATGCTGCTAGTACACGAGACAACAGAGTCGTTTCCTTTTAGCAGCTGGAACCAGAGGCTTCGTAATGAAGGAGCGAGCAGCCAGCATGTGCATCACGTGCCGGCCACCAGCGTGTCCGAGGAGCAGCAGCGTTCAGAGGTCCTCTGGGCTGACCCAGGCGGCAGGGACTTTTGATTTCGTTAGTCTAGTTGGAGGTTACGCCTTTGCTCCCAGCACARCGGCATTGCGCCTACAGAGGATTTAACATCATCTGCCAATATTCCAGCACGTGCGTGCGGCGCCTCTCATCCAGCTCTGACACGTGCTACCCTTCATCTAACCTTCCCTCTCGTGCCCAGGCACTTCTGGCAATTTCTCGGTGAATTTTCAGTTTTGGCTGCGCAGAATCCCATATTACTGCCAGCTCGCTCCTTGATTTTACGGGTCTTCGCCGAGCCGGGGGCAGAGCCGGGTGCCGGTTCCCCCCATGCGCGAGCAGGAGTTTAAAACAGCCGGTGGTTCTGGAGCGGGGCAGTGTGGCCGCTCCAAACCGTGCCTTTCCTCCCCAAAGCACGGCCCTGGTGACAGGGGACCCTTCCTTCCAGGAGGGAGGGGAACAGCGGATGAGCGCTCTCCACCTAACGCTTGCACAGCGCTCTTCACAACCCTGTACGCGTTATTCACTCTAACTGCTCGGTATAAACACCCTGCAGATTGGAGTTAGCAGCTGGATGTGTCAGTGCTGAGCCTGCTTTTGCTTCTTTCGTGCTGTGTCTCCGTGCATTGGCAGAGTAGGTACCAACGGCGCTGGTCTTGTCCTCTTCAAGCAGGCGCCTCCTTCTCAGGCTGCAGAGCAGAGGAAACATCTCAAGGTCTTTTCTGACTCTCGGCCTTCCGCAGGGACCTGCGTTGTTCCCAGCTCTCCAGTCGAACGCTCGTACGGCACTTTTCAGGCAAGAAGAGAAATTTCCATTGGAATCTGCACAACCATTACAGCTTTCAAATACACAGTTTGGGAAGTCTATTAAAAATTGGAAGTTACAGGTAAACATTTCACGTTTTTTCACGTCATCTTTTGGCACCTGCACATGCCCACATTTTCTCAAGCGAGCGCAACAGAACAGTTTAAGACATTATAGCGCTCTCCTCCTGGCTGAAATCAGGAGAGGGAGAGCTTTAAGGCAACGAAAGGTTAATTCTGGGGGGGAAAAAAAAGAAAAAGCACAGTAACCTTCACAGGGAGCTTTGTTTCTTGTGCAAAAGCTCAGGCTGAATGCCATTCCGCCCAAGCCTCTTCTAACCCTAATTATTATGAGAAAAAAGATCCCAGAATAGAGTGATCTTGGCAGCAGCACATCTTCCTCTAATTTGATGTAAAATAAAACCGCATGATAATATTTTTCAGAAGATTAGTTCAGTTATGAACACAGTGCTCTTCTGAGAGTATGCACACTATTTTTGGTATATACGTGGTGACTGAACCTTAATACAGACAAGTCATTTTTACAGAGATTATGGTGCAGCTGCACTGTTTTTATTGCCTTTAGAACTGTTTACTTTAAGAGAGTATAAGCTTGGAAGTAACAAGTTATACAAATAACCCTGAAGAGTTTATCTTCTMTGTTGTGGTCAACAGAAAAATCCTGTTAAAGTCTATGGGCTCCTAGCACTGTCCCAACGGATCCAGYGTTCTAGAGCAGCAGGATTTTGGCCTTGTATTCTCATATATCAGTTACACCCGCTACAAGTCACTTAGAGTTTTTCTTTCAGAATCTTCTATGAAATGATTATGCTTTTGCCTTCTTCCCCCAAATCATTGCCTACGTTATTGTATTTGTTTTCTGAGAACATTTTGTTAGAGTTATCCAATACTCAAGTAAGCTGACCCACCTCATTGCTTGCATAGATCCCATGATATCCTTTTGCATCCTGATTTTAATAACTAATCCTTGATATCAGACTGAGTTTTCAAAATTCACTCTTTGCAGCTTTTCTGCAACATGCACTTAAAATTCAGCATGCCCGTAAGCAGTCCTGCCAGTGAATTCATTTGCAGGTATGTCGTTATTTAGGAGCAGCTCTACTCTCTGCTCGTACAAATACGTGTGAGCATGCAGAGTCAGGTTTAATAAAAATAGCTATGTTTTCTCTTAACTGAAAGCGTTCTTGCCTCAGCCACACTCAGCTCCAGACATGTCTGGTCCACACCTGTGCTTGCACACTTAGCGCCTGCCTTAGCACGATGCATCTCCGTGCCCGTTCTCCCTCCATGAGTCCCACCGGGGCAGAGAGCGAGACCTGCAGCTCCATGGATGCAGGCAGCAGCTGCATTGCAGCAATTTCTGTGCTGGAGTCCCGCATTCCTGCCCCACAGTTCGGGTGGCTTCACTGCTCTGCCCAACATCTGCTGAACCTTTACGGCCACTGGTCCATCTGTGCAGCCTTGCCAGGCACAAGCGYGTGGAGCAGGGGACACATCTCCTCTCCGTGGTCTGCAAGGAAGCTGGACCCGCCGAGCCCAGGGGAGCGGGCACAGCTCTAAAAAAGWAAGATTCCAGCTCTAAGGTGATAGAGAAAAGCTTGGAAAGGCGATCCAAATCCATCCAGGTTCAGCCATAGCAAAGCTATTGGTCTGAGTAGCTTTTTGTACTTTTAAAATGGACAATATTGGAATCCAAGTATACTTTACCACTTTTACACCTTACTTCTCTAGTTTTCATTGTTATAAAACAGATATTATTTAGATGCCACACCTTTTCAATGTTTACATCACCCCTGGCTTCCAGAATGAGGTCTAGGACTGAAGGCAGATACAGAAGCACCTTCCATGCAATTTCCATGGGTGTCTTCTCCTAGACCGCTGCCACCTTTTCTCTGCCTTCTGTAATTTACAAGCTTTGTGGAACTTGAAAAAAAAGGAAAAGGACTGAGGATTTTGTTCTTTTTTTTTTTTTTTTTTAATGAAAGTACTGAAATCTCCCTCTGAGTCAAACTCTAAAAGACACATGGTATGCTGTACCATCCTGCCTTTTATTAATACCAGAACCACCTTATTCTTCCAGTATTTGGCTATGCATTGAAATTGTCAAAAGCTAATCYGAAGACATCAAAAGATTTCACTATTAATCTTCTGCTTGTTTGTTTTCCTTGAAAACCAGATGCACCGTGGAAGGGACAGTTCTGCTTCCCCGGCAAGGCAGCTCCACCTCCRGTCGGCGCGGTGAACGCCGCCAGCAGCAACGCAATAGCGGTGGTCCAGACGGACGCTGGCGCTCAGGAAAGCGTGGTTTTTGCTGTGCATTACTATCAATATTGCATAACCAAAAAAGGAAATGGTGACGGCAGCACTAGATCGCTGACACCGAACTATGGACGTAGCGGAGTTTGGGGAAGGGAAATACCAATAGCTGTGACTGAGCCACCGCAGCCTCAGAGAGCATTCATCTTCTCTATTAGGATGCTGCAGACTGTCAGAATACCTGCAATTTCCTCCTCAGACAGGTTTACTATTTATGATCTGTCACTTTACTGCAGAAGGGTTATTAAAGCAATTCAATTGCTTTTACAGTAAATTGCCAGTTATGATCTATGTGGAAAACCATATCTGACACTGTTGGAATGAAAAGGTGTTTACAGAATATTTGCTCTTGCTCTGCCTCTTCAGAAGTAACAAACAATCACCGATTCAGCTATTTCCTTTTGCTTTTAGCAGAAAAGAATTACAACTGAAACATTTTAAAAGCCACTTGGCCTATACTTCAGGGGCAGCAATAAAAAAAGCCCTCGTTCTACAGAGATCAGTGTGTGCATTAACATGGAAATAGGGGCAAAATGTCAGAGAGACTTTTGGAAGCAGCAGTAACCCCTCTTCTTTCTCCTCAGAGATACTTAGATAAACATTTATATTTGACAGCACTGATTTTTGGTCATTCAGTTAAGGCTAAAATCCTCAACAAGTCACCATTCACATGCTCGTGCTGGGGGTGAGGTGTTAACGGCACGCACGCTAGACGCCGGGCTAGCAGTAAGTGCCGTTCAGAGGGATAAATTAAAGACTCCCCCCATTCCCCATAAGCCGCCTTCCCATCAGGTTYGCCGCGGGCAGGGCGGCACAGGCTCTGCCCCCAGGAGAGCAACCGATGGGGCAATTTCTGCCCTCTTCGCCTTTGCTCCCCTTTTAAACAAAATGCGATGCATTTGTGTCATCACCGTAACGCTTCTTCAGAAGCCGGCGGGACCCTTGGAAGAGGGTTTTGAGGTGACTGATCCATGGTCATGGCAGAGCTGGAAGGGAGGTACCCAGCACCGCACGGGACCCAGCTCTTGCAGGCAGCAAACACCCTTGGCCTGGGGTCACGGAAGTGTATATATATCTCCATGTGGCAACTGGAGCCGTCCCAGCTTTACAGGGCTCATGAATCAAAACCATATACGACATGACACTCTCCGATAGCAATTCAGCCTCTTCCCAGCAATAGCAAGCTCACCCCTGYGGGAACAGCGGCACTTCTCCCACGCTCGCGGGTGCCTTTTGACACGGGCTGCTCAGCCCTGRAACTCCGTCTGCTTCCTGCTAACGTGACTTTCTCTAGGTTCACATCTCCAGCTTCGTCTTTGTGCTATACCGCGTGTTTCCTCCTCGGGTAGGAACGAGGAGATCGGGAACAACTGCAGTGGATGCAACAGTGAGTAGTTACTGCAGTTAACCAGTTACTAAAGCCGGCGTGAGAAGCAGAAATAACCAGCCTTTATGCAATGGACAATCCCGGCCCTGATGCTGTTGTAAAGGGGATGCGGAGGCAGAAACCCTGGACCAGGTTTTAAGGCATTTTGTGGAGCACCAGGTGTTGCAAAGTACCTGTTCTCTAACCAGCTTCCTGCTCCCTTCCGCAGGCTACAGCGGGAACATATTAAAATCCAATATTCAAGTGACATCATGGTGAGCGGAGGAGACCTATCCCCGGATCCGAATCCCTAATTCATGAGATCAGTAGCATGTCTCCATCTCACCTTTCCTCTACAAGGAGGAAAAAAGCAAACATTATCTCCAAATAATAACTTGGTCCATTGGTTATCTGCTCCCATGGTGGGATAAGTGTGTTGCCTGCCCTGAAGAGCAGGGCCAAACCCAGCTTCACCCTCCAGAGCTGAGGTCACTCAGCAGAAGGGTGGCCTTGGCCACGGCACGAGGTGCTGGGAGGCACTGGGAGGTGGAAGGGTAACTCCCTCAGGATTGAACTCACAGCATCTCTCTGATCGTCCGGGAGTGAGAACGACYGCTCCTCCCCACCGGCGTCCCAGCCAGCGACACCAGGACGCAACTCCGATTGCGGCACAAGTCTAGAGGCCAACCGGCTCCTAGGAGCATAAACATACGGAGCAGACCACATTAAGATCTACTTGTCACAAACYGCAGTTGCCATTCAGACATCTGGGAAGTGCTCGAAGCAGGAGTTTGACCTGCTGGAAGCTCCCCAGGAGCTCCAAGCTGTTCCTCAGAGCTGCTTGGGCAGCTAGGGAAGTGTCTGAGTATTTATATCCACTTTGCATCAAGCCCTTCTGTCCGGACCCTTGGCGAGCTCCAAGATTACAACTTTTCYGTCTGACTGAGAGCATGGCTGTAATCTTGCTCTGGCCCCGCTTTGCTTTTTTCATTGCATTCCTATCAACCACCTCACTTGGTGAGAACTGCACTAAAAAACATCAGCCAAGATTTCTTTTACTTTCATCTCTGATCAGCCTAACTTGATATAGATCCAAATGCCTTCGAAGGGTTCACGCCCGCAGGGAGGGCTTAGATACGTCCCTGACTCCCAGAGGTGGTGCAATACAGAGGAAATAATATTCATTCTTCAAATGCTGGATTAATCCGAGCTGTCAGCTGCTCCTTTCACAGCACTTAAATATTAGARACTACGCTACAGAATAGCAGCTTATCTCAAACATTCCAGCCGGTGCTTGCTGTCCGTAGCGGCTCGCACAGCGTTCAAGGTTCACTGTTACGTTACACGACAGGCGGGTGGTGAAACGCCCGTTCTCATTCCCAACGCACAAAATCCCTGCCAGAGTGACGGCGTCGGAAGAAGCGGGCTCAGGAGGGAGCCTGCCTGCTGCCGCTGCAGGACAAATGGGCAACGCCTCCAATCCAGGGCAAGAGCGTTTCGATAGTCCAGCTGGTTCCCGCTGGCGAGAGGAAGGCTATATTTAAAAATAGGGTAATTCACTGGACTAATGAAATGCCTATAATCTACGTTTGCGCCAGASTGTTCTCCCAGCGAGACTGCCTGTTTCACCTCATTATATGGGTCATACCCTTTCGTACACGGTTTCTCCAAGACGRTTAGAATCGTACCAGTTCTAAATATAAAAACACATTAAGCTCACAATGTTGAGCATTTCCACCCAGGATTTCCAAATTAAACTGCTCAATATCTAATGTGCACTAGCAACTCACTTCCCAGCCGATCCCTTTGAACCCAACCGAATAGCACAGAGGCACCAAGAAGTAAAGGGGAATTGAGACAACAGGAGGGACCGTTTGCAGAACTGGAAGAGAAGATGACGAAGTAACTTAATCCCGATCTATAACTATTTTCACGAGGTAAATATATCACTTAGTCGAGTGACCTTTAACCTCGCATATCAGGTGGGTAGAAGCTGAAATCGCAAAGGTTAAAGCAGAAGCAGGATCCAGCCGTCAGCAGCGAGGGCGACCAGCCAACAGCCCCAGTTCCTCGGAAGGACGTTGTAAACTCCTTCCCCACAGACCTTGCACTCGGCTGCTTATCTTTCTGAGAGCAGCACTCCGGTCCAACCGCGGCGCGCCGGGCTCGGGGAAGCAACCACGGAGCAGAGCCCCATACGGCAGCAGCGTGCTCCTCTCCCGCGCACCATGCTGCCCTGATGGTGCGCGAGGCCCCAGCGCAGCCGTTCCCGCGGCCCATGTCTGCTGCAAGGACTGCCACAAGTCATAACCCACTCATGTCGGGCAAGCGTCCCAAAGCAAACATCCTCCTTCCCGAGGAAGCTCCCAACAGGCTCATCTTGCCTCAACCTCCCACTGCCTGTAGACGTGGGGCTTTAAACGAGCAGTTCCCTGCTGTTCGGAGGAGAAGACTCATCCCTTTGCTGCTGTGCACATGCCAAAGAGATACCGCGCTGCAAAACAACAGTTTTATCCTGTCTGTGAAATACAGCACGGTGATTCACTGCTCGCACTGCTGGCAGGACCGTGCTGCCATCGCACCTCTCCTTCACAAGCTTGGGGCGATTCCATGCATCTCCGCAAGTGTGATTCTTCTCATCATAGACGATGCAACTTGCTCAGTGCTTTAAAGACCTGAATTTTTAATTCTGAGAGTCTCTGTGGTATGAACGCTACACAAGAGCAGCTCCATGGCCAGAGCTAAGGTCAGTATTACCCTATATTTTGAATAATCAGTCTTGCAGTGCATGACGCCAAGTCTGCTTTTGGAGCATAGAGATATTTACATATTAAATGCATAGTTTTTAAAAAGACAATGTAAATGTGACAGAACTCAGTGGAAGAATCCCAGAGCAGACCTAGGTGACCAGAGACTGGACAAATGCAACACGCAGCATACGTTACTCACGGAGGGGACACTGAGTAATCTCCATGCGTGATGTGGTCATGCTGGGTATACAGTAAGAGAATCCTTGCTGAGCTTCAGTTGATGCTGATGGTGAAGCCTCAGACACTAGACACTACCTAGCCACCATACCTGCTCTCCATCACATGAGATGGGCAGTAGCTAAGGTGGATTTATTGCAAACAAATTATGATTATGGTCTTGCAGAGGTATTTTCAGGTAGCAAAGAGACAATATGCCAGTGGCTGAGGAGCTCCACCAGAACACTTTGCAGTCTGTTAGGATACTTCACTTGAAAAAGAGGTGAGTTGTATCAGTTGACTTTCTGAGCTGCTTTTCTACCTGAAAATCTCTATGAAACCATAATTCAGCTTTCTTTGCAATGCACTGTGATGACTAAAATGAGAGCCTTGAAGGAAAAAAAAGGAATGTTGCTCCAGTAATGTTAAAAATATATAATAAATTTGCAATTGCAAGACTTGGCAGAGGAGAGGTAAAAATGGGAGGTTTGGTAGACCTACAGTGCAGCTGGTTTAAATTAGGCAACTGAATAGCTATAAATTGTCTAATTAGGTCAACTTCACTGCAACTTCAGCCTGAAAAGCCCCAGCAACTAAGTTTTTTTACACCTTGTCTTCCCATGTAGTACTTCAAAATGGTAATCACTTGCTTAATGATAATAATTGACTTGAGACTTTCTAGAAAGAGCTATGTATCTGAACAGACACATTTCTCAGGAAATGAAGTCTTGATGTGTATGGAAAGATTTGTTTTGAAATCTGTAAAATTTATGTAACTGTTATGTAATACAGTTGCATAATACTATAAACAATGGCTCCAATGGGGTATTCATATTCATTTTTCATAAAGCCCTGACCTAACAAGATTGAACTAAAAAAAAATCATTTTTGTTAAAACACATCTGCCCTTTCACCTACTCAGAAGTTAAAACACAGCTTCATGCCAGCTGGGGTTTGCCTAGGTGCAAGCTTTCTCTCCTCCTAACCCTCCACACCACCTCTTGCAGCCACTGTCCCTCCATGGGGAAAACTGAGGCTCTATGTGCCGCATCTGCTGGTCTCCTTGCCCACGGCTCATCCCGCTCCGTGGCCCCGGCACGTGGCATCTCCCAGTGCTGCTCCAGGCCCCGGCACGTCGTTGGTCCACTCAGGCTCCTGCCGCCCTTTCGGGGACCATGCACAACCAGAGCGGGGACCTGGCCTCGCCGAAAAACACCCTGGACAAAACCAGCAATAACCAAGGGGTTTTTACCCCCCCCCTTTTTTCTTTTAAAAAAAAGGAGAGTTCCTTCCCCAAATTAACTCCCAAGTGCAATTGCAAGAACAGTTATATTGGCAAAAGGGACAGGGCAGCAGTGAGCAGCTAAGGATGAGAGGGTGGGGGACTACTTTAACCAATGCTAATAGGTTGGCCAAATAAATAACTGACAATACAGAGCTCCCAGCAACACCAGATGTGAATCCCGAAGGCCCCAGAGCTCAGCAGGTTGTCTACGTTCTACCAGCTCTTATCTACATGTTTTCTGCTTGATAGCTTTGCTTTGAAGAATACTTCATTTATTCCAGTGTTTTCTCCAGACCTTTTAAGTCGCTCTTAAATAGTACCATATCTCATTATCACTGTTTCACTGACATTTTCTGAGGACAGTTGCCTACTTCAGCATTACAGGGCTTTCAGTTTCCTTGCAGCTTCTTCCAGGCGCAGAAAGGAGCCGGAGGGGTCCCACAAGCCACTTCTCGGGCCAAGCACTTTACTGATGCAGCAGAGAAGCAACGCTGGGCCCTGGGGAAGCAGGAACGTTCTCCAGCAAACACTTCACATCTGGGCAGCATCTCTGTAGGGAGACGACTGGCTTCATCGTGATGAAGCAGGAGGTGCAAATGTATTCACAGCAGATCTCCGAAGCTTCCCACGGTGACGTCCTGCTCCTTCTCCTCAAGGTGGAAGATCCCCGTTGCGAGAAAGCCTCCCCAGCACAGGGATGGTGCTCCACCAAGCATTGACACGGCCAACGAGGACTCCCAGGATGCCAGCGGTGCCCACCAGCCACCCCGAGGGCTCTCCCAAAATGACCTCCGCCAAGGGGGACAGGAAGGGCAGGGGGGATTCAGCGGTTGCAGGAAGGCGAGATGAGCCAGAGAGATGAGGGATGAGCAGCAGGAACGGGTGGGCTTCTGCACCAAGGCCAGGGAAGAGCAGCCCAGCTCCTCCTCTAGGGACAACCCGGGAGGACATTGCCGCACCACCGGATGATGAACTGGCACAACAAAACCCACCTCAGGGAAGCAGGTTTCTGAAGCCCCCAGGAGGTGGAAAGGCGACAACGTCTTCCCCGAGGGAGACGCTGACTGAGCAAAGACTTGTCCGGGATCACTACTATGGAGGAACTCGTTTCTACATCGTGATACRAGCTAATTAACTATCTTGCACAGCTGAAATTCTGTGATAATATTGAGCTTTACTTTCATGTTTAACCTTCTATCTTCCACTCTTGTCTTTCAAAATAATACCATTGTAATCTGTAGTTAAAACAGGAATTAAAAGCATACCGGGGTCATGCTGACACACACACACGCAGAGGTCACTGTTTGCCTGGACCTGCCTATCTTTTTAGAGCTGAAAATTAAAGTAATAAAAACATAACAAAGAGCAATCACCATTAGTGCCAGCGTGGGAGAAGCTGTTGTGAGGAAACACCCTGGCGATACAAAAGCCATTCTCATATTTGCTATTCATCTACGTGATAACAAGACACGCTTCAGTGGGAAGACATAATATTGGGGAAGCTCATTTTTAAGACAGCGGTATGCAACAAGAAATGACTACTAGCAATGTAAACGACAAGCTAGCAACAARGACAAACAGAGGAAAAAATATTGCGCTTTGAAAAGATGCATTTATCTCCTTAATGAGGCAGCAGGTCCACCCCTCCCATCAATACCTGTGCATTGCACACGTACACCTAGGTCCACTTGGATTCTCATATTACAAACCAGGCTAGGTTTTTTTTATTATTATTATTATTTTTTTTTTAAAGTAAGGCAGCAAGTTCATAAATGCTAAATTAGATTTACAAAGCTGCAAAAGGCAGAGCCTAAATCCCATGGCCAGGAATGGAGGGGAAGGTGCAGCAGGGCACCGAGAGGACCGAGGCAGCTGACATAGCAGAGGTGTCGACCCCCTGCTGTACAGAACTCATTTTTCAGCATTGTTTTCTGTAGTGTTTGACTACTTATGTTTCATTTTCACTTTTATTTGTTCCTGATGCTATTTCTCTGCATTTTGGTAAAATTGTCAAGCACAACACAGTTTCTCCATTTAAACCGCAGTTGCGAGGCCCATTTCAGTTAGCTAAATCGCCAGGTTTGGCCCTGGGACAGGCAATTCAGGGATGACAGCAGAAGTCAGAGCTTGGTCGATCTGGCAATGAACACGCTGCCRAAACAGCACCGATGACACCTTGGTGGAAGGCCTCAAACCTTGCCGCCCATACAGCRTCAGCAGGGATCAGTAAAGGCTGTATTTGCCCAGGGTGAAACTCCACATCTCCAGACACCACGCCAGGGTGCTACGGGAAGTCTTGCAGGTTACTCTAGACTCATTCTTTCAATATGAGTTAGATTATTACCAATAGCAGTTACTAATAATGCTGCTTTTGACATCAAAGTAACCCACCAGTACCCTATCAGCAGGGCAGGGTGGGTTTGGCTCAGYTCCCAGGTACACAGTGAGGATCCCACAGCTCTGTGGACACCAGTATGCGTTTGCAGGCTCCRACACGCTGAGGCTGAAAAACACCTGGGAACGACAAATACAAACTGTTTCGTCATCCCTGGAGATTCAGCCTCATGCCTTTGCTGAGATGCTGCATCCTCCCCAGCGGGGCATGGGACCGGCTGCAGTGGCGCAGCAAGCAGGCAGAAAAGCAGGYAAGAGACCCCCCATGAGCAGCAAAGAGAAGACTGCATTTCAGCAGTATGTCAGCAAAAACAGCCAAGCGATCAGCAGCTACCATTGCCAGAGGCACCCAGGCTCCCCAGAGTCCTCAATTTTTAATTTGAGCACTGACTGCCCCACAGAGGTGGGCACAAGAGGAGCTGCAGGGCAGGAGAGCTTGGACGCCACCTCATACCTAGGAGGTATCAAGGTCTGACTCTCTGCTGGCAGAGGAGGAGCTTGRACCCTACTCTCTCCAGAAATAAGTGCTTGAACCATCACCTCTTCCCTTAAYCACCAAGTCTGAAATAGCAAAGACCACCCTACCTGCACCAGCAACCCTCCAGAAGAGCAGATGCCTCCCAACAGCACCAAGCTGAGCCCCGTGGGGCAGGTTTTAAGACGTCCCGTCACGCTCAGCCTTTCCTCGTTGGCTAACGAAGGGCAGCTGCTGCAGGAGGCCCTCGCTGGGGTCTCTTGGGCTCTCCGTGCCCGGGAGGTGGCACACGCGCTGCAGGGGTCTGGGTTTCGTTCCCAGCACCGGGCGCTCACAAGTTAGACGCTACTCTAAGGTGTGCCACCCCTTGACTAGGTCTGCTCTTAAAGTCRTGTCACGTTTTCTAAATCAAACTTACAATGCAAGACTTGGCTTCTTTCCCTATACGAGATACTGAAGCACAGATATTGCACGTCCCCCTAATGCACTATGGTTCCCTAGCCAGGATGAACGCTTTGCCTTTATTGTTTATCCACTCGAAAACAGATCACCACCTCCTAAAATAGGGCAACTCTTCAATTAGTTCTTAATTAGTTTTATTTTTTTCTTGCCATTCAAACTAATTAGAATGATGTGGAAATGTCTCGCTTGTTCATGTTAATGAGGATTTTGATTTAGGTAACGAGCAGTAGACCTTGGGTGGCCGGGCAAGCACTGCTTGCCRATGCCCCCTCCCCGCGGCAGAGCTYGAACTGCTTCCTGCGGAGCCGAAGCCACTCAGCTTCCCACTGCTTCTCCCTCCTCTCCATCCGGACGCCTGAGGTGGCTCTGGCAATACAGGCTGCTGCTTTCACCTTCGTTCTGGAAACTCTGATATCCCAGCCACAAAACTATGAAGATTTGACTGCTCTTCCCCTCTGAAGCCCCCAAGGAGTTCAGTCCACAGCTTAGGTTTCCCACCTCACCRCTAACACAGGGATGCTTTGGAAAGCACCGGTTCGGCGTCATTTTTCCTAGCCGCAGGCAGCTACGCTGTTGGCTGGGTTCATCTCCTCTCTTGCTCTCTCTGCAAGGACGTTTATTACAGAGAGCAAAGCACGCCTCTCGAACGCAGGGTTCGGGAGAGCGGCTGCTCCGCGGGACAGCAGGGAGGTATCGAGGTTTACTAGCCGTGTCGGAAGCGTTTCCCGTGCTTACCTCGCTGTCGTGCAGTGGAAGAGCAGGGACAGCGCTGCCTGATGAGGGAAATCCATCACGTCCTGGAGGCAGCCGGAGGCCTGTCCAGCCCCAACAGCCTGCTGCAACCACTGACTGTAACGTACGAACAAAGCGATTTGAACAGTGAAGGCGGAGGATGGACGTGAGCAGGCAGGTCTAACCACCAGAGATGAGCAGGCTCGGAGGCTGCGGASACCATGCACGAGCCCTCTGAAACGYCCAGCTGAGCTCCCGCACCTGGGGAGCGTTCGGGACCAGCGGCCAGCCGCCTTCTCCCTGGGCAACCCCTGGACCTCGGGTCCTTCGTGGATCYGGCTTTAACGTCCCCTTGTGTTTTAAGCACCTGCTCCTCACTCTTTGCTCTCTGAGAAGCTTTTGTATAAAACCAGTAATTTCGGCAACGCATGCATCTCCAAAGCGTCTCCCAGCTGGGAGATAAGGACTCCTGAGCCCTTCGCGCCCTTCCTGGCAGGTGCGTGACACGCTGGCAGTGCTCGGTGGCTCCGAGGGTGCCGAGGAAGGAATTCAGCACCAAGGAAGGGGAGGAATGCTTTCCTTCAGCCAGCACCTTGACCCACCTCGGAGACTTGCAGGACAGCAGTGAAGAGCGTGTCTGCAACTCAAAGTGCACGTGCTCTTTGAGGAGTTTAAAATCTGRTTATGCCAGCTGATGGTGAGGACCTCAAGGAAAGGATCCCTAGCTCTGTCTCTTTAATTGTTTTCAGTCTCATATTCTGGGTTTGGTAGTGGTGATTAGTCATCTATAAATGCATTCAGAAACACAGGGACACGCAGTTCCACCCATATGCGAAAACTCATTAYCCAGATGCTGGCAGTGGAAAGAGCTGACTCCATTTCCCACTAGGTCTACTCAGATGGAATCACTGAGAACTCAGTTTTGTCCTCAGATATGTGTGTGCAGCTCACCAAGGGGTGCTCAGGGAGTTAACCGGGCTGGAGGCAAGTTCACTCCAGGATTAAACGCAAAAATGAGAAAGAGGTCTCGCTTTTACATGGAATCACCGTATCTTCTTTTAAATATGCAAAAGTGGAGCTCTGCACAGTCCCAGGACTTCATTTATTAGCCCACAAACGCGCGTTGTCCAGCCAGCTGCCAGCTGATGTGGAATGACAGAAGAGAGGTCACTTTATTCAGGTAGCAATAACCAATCTGTTTCTCATATATTCCAGGCCCAGACCGACTACCCTTAAAATCCCAGAGAGTCTTGCTAATCAGCCCTTTAATTTCAGTAATTGAGCTGTTTGTCTAAATTTCACTCTCCTATTCCAATGGGAAAAAGAATGAATTATTCACGGAAAGGGCAGTTCTGATGATTGCATTTGTTCTTCRTCCAAAATCAGAAATAGATGAAAGTCCCTCAGCATTTCCTAAGAGAGTAAAAATATTTTCTGAGCTTTGAACCTCTACTCTAGCTATAGTTTAGTGGTGGATTCTGGCTCTTGTTTTCACTCTGGTTCCTATTACTGCACTCTGAACCTACCAGATGCCTCCAGGAGCCACAATTTCAAAACACAGGAAAATAAAACGGTCAAAGAAAATGCGCTTCACTTGCAGTGCTCAAAAGGCAGCTGTGGTGCTCATCAGGAGCATGCTCAGCACCTACAGGGAGGCCCACCATGACTTAGGCTTTCTCTTTAGTTGTACGAATATCCCGTTACTAACACAAAGCCAGGTCAATAGCCCAAACCGAAAAGCCCTGCCCCAGAACCGACCTGCGTAACCGTAACTCTTCCTGCCCCGACCCAGCTTTTCCCCAGGTGCATCACACCATGGTTCAGCAACGAGCCACTGCCAAGCCCTACGGAGCTAGTTGGTGGCATCTCCCCCAGGCTCAGCTCGGGACGCGTCTCTCAAGCATTGGCTAAAAGGCACCTTTACAAAGCTGAACTCACATTTCCAAGGAAGGAAGGGACTGGATCAGCGATCCCGGGGACTTCAGCGGTAGGTGTGGAGAAGGTCTGGGGCTGCAGCTGGGGGGTGCGTGGCGAGGAACCGGGACGCGGCTCCAGCTCCACCGCACACCGGGGCAGCTGCAGAGCCCCTCGCACCGCCTTGCGAGAATGGATAGTCATCGCGTGTTATTTGCAGGCTGAACGAAGGAATGGACCTCTTGCATTAACCCGTAAGAGAATGAGCATTTGCAACCTTCCCCTTAGGAACCTTCGTTTACCTTCACCCTCTGTCGTAGTTCACTGACATCATAGTTATTAGATACATCATTTTTATGGATTATGTCTCACAAGGGCAACATTTTAATGAATAGTAGAATTAAATGTTTGCCAGGGTTTTTTTAAATAAGTGATCAATTACTACCGAGCGTATCCATCACATTTATTAGCTACCTTCTAGAAACATCTTTCATAACTTTCAAATTGAAAGAGGTTGAATTTATTTCTTGTTCATTTGCCATTAGTAAATACAGTACTTCAATGTAAAACACCAAGATCAGTATTCTTTTTTGGTGTAAGTTTTTTTCTGACACTAGCTAAAATTCTGTGCATGAAGAACAGTGCAAAATAAAAGATTTCATCTTCAAAAAAAATTAGAAAAATATAGATTTCCTTGTCAGAAAGGTCTGGGGAACTGCGACCCTGTAGAGAAGATTTCTTACTCATTGTCAAGGTCCTCATGAGACTACCTGGTATGCATTTATTATGAGGAATGCCCAGCTACAAGATTAGATTGAACTTTGAGTTTTTGTCATGCCACATATATTATTACTAGTTTATCTTTTGTGAAATGGAGTCAGAAATATCAGTATATTTATATGAAAATCAACTTTATATGGTATTAAAATTATATGTAAAATACAAATTGTATTCTCTTTAAATTTCTATAGAGTTAAAAGGCAAACAGAATTTATGGGACTTAAAATGGACTCCTACGGGAGCCGAAACAAGACAGAACAAAACAGTCAGAATTATTTCTTTCAGAGCAGTCCCATCTAAAAAAAAAAACAACAAAAAAAGTGAAATGTGACATGTTAGCAGAGCACCTTCAGAGTCCAAAGAAAACGCATTTCCTGGTGGAACACCGTTCCAGCCAGGCATTTTTGTTAGCTCTTGSAGACCTCCTCCCGGAGGAGGTCGGCACCTTGGTGGCTCCGCAGTGGGGTCGCAGCCACCTCGCACCGGCGTCCCGCAGGGCGACTGTCCCCAACGGGCCCCATCGAGTCATGGCCAAYGGTTGAAGGATGGAGACAACCAAACACAGCAAAGGTGATACCGGCCTGTCCTCTAGCACTGAACGGGTCTGCAGACGTCGGTGGCCGTGGCCGAGCGCTGAACACACAAGCTGAAAATATGTACTGATGGTATTAGTAATTTGTCATTTTTCCAGGAAACTGTCATGAAATTATATTACAATACTTAAAGCAGAATTAGGGTCTGGATTCAATTTCTGAAAGACTTCCTTTGGCTTCTCTGAAGTTAAAGTTAAAAAGCAAAGAGAAACATGAGGATGCAAGAGACCCTGAAAAATAATGATGAATGTCTGCAGAATGCTTTGAAGAGGAGTATCGGCATTAACTATTACGAAAACTGTTAACTCAGCTATTAGGAAAGCCGTTAACTCCTCACACTGCGCAGCTCCGTACACGGGAGCTCCCAGAGGATCCGAACGCATTCTGGCAGTGCACCTTGCTGCTGCCGCCACGGCAAACTGATCTATTTCTGGCTGTGTTTCGAGGAGATGCGCTGACTTACTGCCATTATTTTAGCGTGTTTAGGTGTGGGGAAAGGGCTCTATAATCCTTTTACGCACGGAAGTGTTCACTGTTCCCGAAAGGCGGTGGGGACACACTGTCCCCGGACAGCGGGAATGACGGATGCCTATTGCAGTTCAAGCCCTTTCCAAATGATGGGGCAAGGGAATAAAGCAGCAGGGAAAAATGGGGTAAGCCAACAGGATTATTATCTCAACAGGAATCTCCTTTTCCTCCCATTTTAAAAAGTCAAGCCCCATCAGGTGATGCTGTGCGCTGCAGGGCTTATTGGCCCTACCTCTTGGGCTGCCTTTTGGGCCGTCGCTGAAGGGAAAATGGGACTGGACAGACGACGACTTTAGCAGTCTGAYGGCTGCTACGTCCTTAACATCGGCGCGCGTGGAAAGATCCCGTTGCACGTGGTGCATTCGCCAACATCCCGCCGGGAGCCGCGCTCTGCCGCGGGGAGCGGTGCGCGGGGAGCGGTGCGCGGAGCGGTGCGCGGGGCGGCGGCGCCCCCTCGCGGCCCGGGCGCGCAGAGCCGCCACCGCTCCCCGCGCATGGAATTGCAAGTCAAGGTAGAAACGTTTTCCGAAGTTTTATTTATACCGAAAACGGCCTGCTCACATACCCGCTTGCTTACGAATTTTGCTTACTATGTACCATCACAAAACAACACTTGTATGTGTTTTAAACAGTGCTTTTTGCCTCGAAACGTAACGTCTTCGTGCTCCTAACCCTTTCCCCTGCCTGCATCAAAGCCTTTTCTCAAAAGCTCTGCTCTTAGTAGTGGAAAATTACAATTGGGAGGTTTTAGTACCAGACAGCAGAGGATATGACCTTAAATAGCACGCTGTGGAATGTGTTGCAATGTTACTGGAAATTTTAAAGAAAAAAAATGTTACTGCCGTGACTCAATGAAATATGATCTTTAAGGGGCACTGACCCTGCTCAGTTCCTGTGCGCAGCACTGTGAACTCAGCTGCTCACGTTCGCTTTGCCGTGGCCGGAAAAACGCCACAACTGGTGCGGGCACTTCAGTTTCACAGCTGCCCCTCGCTGTAACTGGTGGGAACCTTGCCGGGGCGCTGGGGAAAGCAGAGGTTCAGCGCCGAGCCTGCGGACAAGCCCCCACGCCACGGTCTTCTGCAGGCCACCAGGACTTCCTTCACCGCGGCCCTTCAGCCTCCAGCCTTGAGATGGAGGACGTGCGCAATAATGAGGGAACAAATCTCCAGTTATCATTTCCCAGGTGCTTTTGGTTGACGGTTTGACCTGGTGTTTTCTTTGTTTTTCAAATCTGGACCTATCCATAATCTCTTTGGTTAGACCGTGAGCTCACTACTTCTCACGGTGGAGGAGAGCTGGCTGCAGAGCGGAGCGTACCTGTTCAGTGTTAATTGCACTGTCCACGCTGAGTCAGGTCTAGTTGGCTCTCAGGGGAAAACCAATGTGTAATTAAGCAATAGCAGAGCTAAGACACCTGGGATAAACAGTTTCAGGGGAACCGAGATAATAATATCTGGGCCATTAAATAATAGGATGCTGTTTTCCAGGCAGGAGCATGCTGCTGGGCCATGAACRGCTATGGAAGGACCTCGTGGTGCAGGCAGCGAGGAGGGGACTGTCCCTTTGCTTTGCTAGCTCGGTTTCTTTGGTGCATGGGAAATGCAACGCTCTGAAAAAGCCATTCCTCAACCAGCAGCTGAAGAAGGGGACTTGCAGCCCTCGCTGCCTCCGGCCCTTCGCCGTTTCCCCCCCAGTGCTGAGACGGGGCTGTGGCGGGCAGCTGCCCCCTGCCAAATGCAGGGGATTAAGAAGGAGAAATAACCCGCGCTGGATGAGTCACTGCCAGATTTTTCCGGCGATGCTGCAGTGTGATGCTGCCCCGGTTAAACCTCGTTTCTAACACCTCGTCCTTCCTCTGGCAGGGTTCGCCTTGCTTCCCGAGGCAAGTGAAGCGCTGTATTACAGCTGGGTCTCTCATAACCTGAGGGAGCCGGCAGTATTTATGAATCAGCATGTAAGCTTGCCGTAAAAGTAACACGTGGTTCGCCAGGAAATGTCTCTCCATTAGTTATG
Source organism: Apteryx rowi (assembly GCF_003343035.1). NCBI lineage: Eukaryota > Metazoa > Chordata > Aves > Apterygiformes > Apterygidae > Apteryx > Apteryx rowi. The sequence continues at coordinate 523,152 of NW_020448641.1, forward strand.
AGAATTTACTTTATGGGAGCTCATTTCATGGGACTTACATTTACAGCTTCTCTAACCGCCCCGTATGCTCTCGTGGCCAAAGAAACGGATTTTATTATTACATGTCAATAAATCACGATGCGCAGTGCTAAATATATATAAAAATATACGTGTCGCAGCACAGCTGGGGAAGTCGCTGTTGTGCTGCGGGAAGCGTGACCTGACCAGCAGGTGACTTGCAGGCTCTGGGGAGTCCGTCTTTCTCCAGCTGAGGCTGGAACCATTTCAGCGCGTGGTGTATTAAAATTGCAGCGTGGCGCAGGCAGCCCCGACATCGGCACGCTGGATACCGCTTGCAAGAAAAATGCATTTCTGCTGTCACTGTGCACTGCAGGCAGAAGCAGATTTTGATCGGGGCGGCTGCGCCAGGACCGGGCATCGCACAAGGCCGTTGCAGCAGCCAGGGCCGCGTGGCAGTGGCGGGTCGGAGACGCTGGAGGCGACGCCGAGCGACACGCAGGGGAGACCTTCCGTCCGAAACGAGCACCAGTAACGCGGGCACAACTGAAGCTTAGCATCTTAAGTGAAAAAAAAAGCCTTTACTCACTTCCAGACCTTATATATAAGCAGGCAGCTGCATTTCTTGTTTTCATCTGAAATATTCTGTGGAATTTCACTAAAACGCTCTAGTCCTGCATGTCAGAGGGATGTAAAACAAGACACGTGCCATCCTGCTCTGCCTCCCCAAAGCCTCGAAGCGCGCTTTCCTTTCTCCAGGTTGACCAGAAGCGGACACAGCTACCACATCCCTCGCGAGCGGCGCCGGGCAGCTGCTGCAAGCCGGGCCAGGATGCCCCGATGCCGCCCGTTCCCACRCGCCCCATTCCTGTGCCCCTCATTCCCGCGACCCCCTGTTCCCGCGCTCCCTGTTCCCACGTGCCCCGTTCCTGCGCTCCCCATTCCCGCGACCCCTGTTCCTGCGCTCCCTGTTCCCACGTCCCCCGTTCCTGCGCGCCCCGTTCCCACGCACCCCATTCCCGCACGCCCCGTTCCCGTGCTCCCCATTCCTGCGCTCCCCGTTCCCACGTGCCCCATCAAGGGACACGGCTCCTGGTGCCACCGCGGCCRGCACCGGGAGCAAGGCGCAAGGGCTGCCAGCTGCACAACCCCGAAGCCTGCTGAACTTCTGAAGTTTTTCCTTTCCTAAATGGAGCCCAGCATCCAATTTATTGGAGCTTCCCTATTTTTTGAAAGCTTTAGCCCCTGCATATGGGAGTTCATTAGCTCTAGTCCCCAGTGCGACGTGCCGCCTTCAGCTGAAGTTATTAAAAGCTCCTGAGTGACGAATACGTTATCGCTGCTGCGCATTCACCTCGAGCCCGGGCTGGCTGCTGCTGCGCTCCGCGCCGCCGAAACATCCTCGCGTCTCGCGCCGACCCCCCTGCGTCACCGAAGGCTTTTTGCCCCCCGGCAAATCGAACTGCTGCTCCTTCGCTCGGCTGCTCGGGGCTAGTAACTATTAGTTATTTAAACAGCAGGGCGTTATCTGCCTTCAGCATCGCTAAATTTAGCCTGCTGGAAGACAGAAGCGTAAAAGCAGCATTTTGCTGCGCTGACTGCAGACGGGTCTCGTTTCACGGCGTGATCCGAGCAGGGAAACGGGACCAAACGGCGGGGCCTTGCCCCCCCGCTGCCACGGCCACGGTCCGCCTGCCTGGCTGCCCTCGCTGCTCCGAAACGCGGCACAAACGACTTGCAAACAAGGGACTCGAGGCAGGAGAAAGGCTTCGCTGACGGTTCCGGGTGCTGCTCTGCCAAAGGGGATGAAGYGACCCACAGCTCGCAGACCCAAGCTCTTTTTACCGAAATGCCAGCTCTTTGCCAAAACCCCGGCAAAAGGGGCATTAAAAACCGGTGCTCATTCTTCCCCGAAAGGTGCATGGGCAGGCGCTGTGGGGAGAGGCGCCGAAAAGCCCCCGCGGCTCTTGCAAGGCTGCGGAGCRGCAGCTCTGCGAGGCAGGAGGAGGAAGGGAAGGGATTTTTTTCCCATTTTCCTTGCATCCCGGCGTTGGCAGCGTTCAAACCCCAGGAGCAAAACGTCTGCAGCTCCAGAGCTGGTGTGTGCTCCTGCTTCAGAGCGCTGTGCTGCTTTATACAAACCATTTGCTCATTTTGCAAATTCCCCTTGTATTTTTAGAAGCTTTTATTTTGCCCTCGGACAGAAAATCACCCGGTGGTAGAAGGCGCACTGCAATTTAAGTTGATACCTACAATTTTCGAGGCAGGCCGTATAACCAGTTTCTGCTTCCAAGGCTGATGTTCACATAACTGTGATTGCTCGTCTCCTCTTTTGTCCCTGTGCTTGGACGTTATGGTTTAAGGGTGAAAGAGTATTTTTAAATCCGGAAGATCTTTGAAGCAGCATGCTGAAAAGCGAAGTTTTGTACAAGGGTGATAGGACACCCTGCAGCCTGAGCAGCTTCCTCCAAAATAGATCTGTTCACCATAAACTCCTAGCAGCAAAAAATACCAGGGAACAGGGAAAAAAATATACATTTACACGAGCAAAACAACATGAGCAGCCATTAAAAAAAGCCCAGATCCCTTCCTAGAAGATGCTTCCCAACGGCTGGCACCTCCGGGCGGTTTGCAAGATTCCTTGATCAGAACAGCCCAGGGAAATTCGCTCCGGCCGGCGCTGCGTGCGGAGGGGGTCTCTCCACCCCTGTCTCCGCTCCCACCCCCCGTCGTGCTCTGGGAGCCAAATACGGTGCTTTTCCGACCAAAGGACGAGCCTCAGCCTGCAGCTGTGTTTTAAGGGTCACCGGTAACGATGTCCTCGTTTCTGCTCTGCTGTTTCCCCCAAGCGCACGCCCCAGCGCTTTCCAAGACGCCTCCGAAACACCGCGCTCGGATTTCAGCAGTGACAGGGGTTATCGTACGAGAAATCACTGCGAAATGCCGCCGCGGGGCTTTTCACTTTGAAAAGGGCAGAATGAGGCATTTTCACACCTCCCAAGTTCTATCTCAAAATCTTTGAGTCAGAAGATGAAGCAAAACTACCTGTTTTCCCCCCACGGAAGGTTTCGGTTTTGAGAAACTGGCATTTTCCCGCAGCCGTAACGCCTTGTCCGAGCGGCAGCCAAGGCAAATCAGGGCGGCTGGGACTGGGCCACCTGTCACAGCTGGAATATCCCTATTTCTTCAACGGAGAAGTGAGATCCAGGAAAAAAGCTTGTATTAAAACTGGCTCCATTTTGCATGTGCATTTAAATTCCACACGTGAAATACAAAAACAAAAATAGCCAGCGCAGGTTGCACTGCAAATACGGAACAGCCATTTGAGGGAAAATGTTACCTAATTTGAAAATTTCAGCCTCTCTGCAATCCAGTCGCTTAACCGTAGCCCTGGCACACAACTTCTTGTCACTTAATGGCATGAAATGCACTAGGAAATTAAAATTGCTTCTTTGGCACTTCGGTTTTGGAGCCTCCTTACCTTCCTGGTGTATTTTTAGAGCAGGAGACATTATTACTCAGAATCTCATAAAAAGGATTTATAACAGTTACTAATTAGTGTATTAATGCACCAGGCTGCCGCAGAATTAATACGGGCTTTGTCTGCTTGGACTCGATTCATCACGGTGCACTAGAGCAGCAACAAAATCAGCCGAAAAGCGGTGACTGACGTTGCCTGGAGAATGACCCAGTGCAAGGGAAAGTCTCGCCCGACGGAGCGACATCACGGGAATTTTTCTCCCGTGGTGGTCGCTGTCGGGACCTTGCGGCAAAGCAGAATTGCCGCTGTGCTGAGAGGGGCCCGTGTTTGCCGTTCCGGCTTGTCCGGACGTTTGCCCGGTTCCCTGGACGGCAGGGTCGTCCAACGGAGCAACGCGAGCTGGTCACCGACGCTCGGTGCTTCGGGCTCTGGTTCGCTGGAGGCGAGAGCGGAGGACGCTCTGCGCTGCTCCGGGTCTCAGCTCCGAAACGCAGGGCAGGTCAGGGAGAAAAGGGCCGGACGCCCAGGGGATCTGGCTTGGGATCGGGAGAGCCGAGGGCAAATGGCGATACCAAGAACCGTTTGGATCACTCGGTGGGAACTTCGGAAAAGAATAACACCTAATAGCCAAATTCAGTCTTCCAGTGGAAAAATAGTAACCCTAGAAAAGTAACTTGTCTGCAAAAGCTACCTAGCATCCATATCAAAGCCCACCTACGTAGATCCCAGGATCCTTCCTCTTTGCTCTCCCCCCTTTTTTTTTTTTGAAATTAGTTTTAATTTTATTAAGAAATTTTCAGAAATCAGTACAGCCATCCATATGAAAGTTGAGTGTGTTAAAAAATAAGCCGGCCAGAGACAAATCCCTCTACCGGAGAGCTCACAGGTGAAAGCATTTCATCCACGTCACAGAACACGCGCTCTTCATCATTCAGCTCTGAGCCTTGTTTTCAGACTAAGGTGCCCGGGTGCCGCAGGGGAATTCCGAAGGAATACCTCGACTCCACGTTTTTTCCAGATTTCTTTCTACGTGGAATAGGGAAAAGTGCTTTCTCCCTATTCCCCCGGGGCCTGGAAGCATCTTTTTTAATCCTTATTTCATTATTGCCGCCCTGGCTCTGGCCGCAGGTCGCTGTCCTCGCCGCTCGGCTCCGCTCACGCTGCCGGTCTGAAAAACAGGAGGAAAACCGCCTCGCCAGGGCAGCGCAGCGGCGCCCGTACGGCCCCCGCGGTCCACCCGCTCCCCTGCTTTTCGCCTCCGGCATCACAGCACGGGTCTGCCAGCAAGGGACCTTACCTGCGCTGGGCTTCGCCGGCTATCGCTTCGCGCGTCCCCATTTTCACAGCTCTTCAAAGACTTGCTCGGTTTGCAAGGGGAAAACGCTGTTCTGAGACATGAAGTGCAGGGGAGCGAGGACGCTCAGCATCTCCGAGGACAGACGCACCTTTCCCTGAGTAAATAAACGATACAAAAATGTGGTCCTGCAGAACACATGAATACGTAGCCGTTTGCCACGGGAAACCTAAGATGTAAATGCAGCGTGTTCAAATAGCTCAGTGAAATAGGATTTGCATCTTCTGATTTTAGATATTGGATGTTTCCAAACAGTTTATACTTTTGCTTTAGAAAACATAATTCTACTCTGCCCCATATAGCAGCAATGCAGCTTTAGCTTTCCGGGCATTATTTTTGGCAGCTCTGTCCTTTCTCTTGCGCAACATTCATAGTCTGGCCTGACAGCTGTTCCTCTGTCTCCGCTCATTCCTTTTATCAGTAATCTATTCTTTCATTTCTGTTTGATTTTGTTTTTTTTTTAAATGTCATGGCTTATTTTTCAAGTCCTGAGCATGCAGAAGAAGAGCAGCGATGTGATGAGAATGCACGTACAGCCAGGATTTTGAAAGCAACCTCAGCTTGGCCTGCACATCCATACCTGCATAAACAGTTGTGATAACGTCTCTCATAATTCTGACCTGAGGACAGTTATATGCAAGAGCAACTAGTCCTGAAAGTCTTAATATATTGATATCTTGAATGTGCATAGTCAAAATGACAAATGTGAAAAATTAGCTGCACAAATACAGACTTTTTTTTTTCCCAAAAGAAAGTCTGGTTTCCACTTCCTGAAGCATTTTACTCAATGTAAAGTTAGCATCGAACCAGACTGGGCACACTTATAAAGCCTAAAACCCCAAAGCCTGAGCAAGAAGAGCCCCGCGGTCCCGGGCAGCAGCAGCAGCGTAGCTGTGTCTCGGCCGGCCACGCTGCTTCCAGCGCTGCGGGACTGCGCTCGGCAGAGCAAGTCCACGCGTCCCTGCGGAGGAGCAATGACCAACCAGTGGGTGACAGTTCCCTGGTGCGGAGGAGACAGTGGTCACACTCATGGGGGCGGTGGGGCGGCAGGCTGCTCCGCAAAGCCATCCTGGTGCACCTACAGGCTATGGCTAAAATCACATTTGTAAAGGTTCAGACTTTGACCCATAAATCCAAACATTTAAACCAGATACCTCCTTGATTTAGATTACCTCAGATCTCCCCACCTCAAAGCTCAGAAGAGCTTCTGAGATACCGTGGTGTTTCTGGGATGGGTGCAAACACGTCAAGGGCAGACCTCCCGGCAAGAACTGGCTTTGTAGTTTCTGACAGAGCCTGGACAGTCAAGGGATTAGAAAAAAATAGTGTAAAAATATGACCATAACCTTGTTAGTCCTCCAAATTGTGTTTTGACTTGAGTGCTGTGCGACAAGTAAAGAGTGGGAAGTTTGGGCCTGCTTCTGGTTGAACACGACAAATCAAAAGAGCCATACAAGAGTTAAAAACATAGCAAAGCTACAATAAATACTGTGCAGGTGTTTACGGCGGTGACATTTCAACAAGGAAATCCTCCTCGCCCTGTAACGCAGGAAACGGCCTCCCGTGCAACGAGCAAATACGACAAGTGCAGACAAAGACCGCGCACCACAGGCTGCCCCGGGGCGGTATTACCCGCCGACCGACCGCGGTGCCGGCCGCACCGATGTCTGCTTGTGCCGCCTGCAGCGGTTCCCTCCCCTGGAGATGCAGCTTGGATGTTACCGCAGACTGCACAGACCAGAGCAGGGGAGCCGGGGTTCAGACGCCGTGGGGACACCGCATGGCATTTGCACCAGTGGAGGTATGGTGCCGCTCACCTTAACTGAAATTATGAGCTGTTATTCTTAGCAATGTGCCCTCCGTAAGTTGCAAAGTGTGGATAATAGACATAAATAGCATCAGCAGCGCTGCAGCTCTGCACAGCTGCCTGCATCTCCCTGCTGACTTGCGCGCTCCCCCTCCCCATGCACACCTTGTGCGCACACAGCCATAAATCACTTTTCCCCGGGGCCATGAAACGCGCCCTGCCCTGCCTGGCCGGTTCTGGAGCAAAGACCTTCCCTTCCCAGGTAGCTTTGGCGTTTGCTGAGTAAACACCAACATAAATGAGCCCACGACTGAGAAAAGGCAGCGAGGCTTCTGCAAGCTGTAATAGCTACGGGTTGATAAATGAGGCAAGCAAGGAATTCGCTTAAGCCCTGATTTGATCTCATGTATACTGAGGCCAACCTGGCGTAACGCAGCGACACGCTGGGTGGCCGTACCTGTGCTGTCATGCCCAGCGTCACTGCAGGCAGACACCATCACCGCCGCCTCCGAACTGCCCGTAACCATCCCACCTTCTCTATAAACCTACGCTGCTTCTCTCTCCCTAGCTTTAATTTAACCTCAACGCCTGCTCCTTGCGCCACACCAGCAGGAGCTCACTGGCTTGCGCAAATGCAGCCCCTGCCACCCATTCATGCCCCCTCACGCCCATTCACAGTCACTCATGCCCACCCACGCCCATTCACAGTCATTCATGCCCCCTCACGCCCGTTCAGTCATTCATGCCCACCCACGCCCATTCACCCTCACGCCCATTCATGCCTGTTCACGCCCACTCTCTCGTCTTGGCAGAGAAGAGAGATACTCCTGACTCTGCATCTGCATCTGCATCTGCATCAGTTAATTGCTTCTATTGTTGCAAGTGTTACTAATTATTATTTTAGCTCATGCAACTACAGGTGCCACTCTTTTCCTTTTTGCAAAGTTAAGCCTAGGCCATTTAACATGCAATCCCTCGCTGGCGCTTGCACTGCTAATTTTAACAAGCCTGCTCATATCCTCTCAGACAGGGTGATAGGCAGAGCTAATATAAAGTTCCTAAGAAAAAAAATTCCTTCTTGCAGAGTTTGTTTAGCAATTCCCTATTTGAACACAGCTGGTCAGATTATGCATTGCAAATCAGTCAAGCTGCAAATATACTCCTTTTTCTGCTCACGAATCATTTTGTAGATCAATCCTATAGGTATATATACTTAACTATTTAGGAAGAAAGGCAACAGGAAGATCTTGCCTTTATTTATGCTGGTTGCTGCTATTATTTGTAGGATCTGAGGGTTAGCAAACTGCTGAGACCACGGACCTGGTGTTGGACCCACTGAATAGGGCACAGGTGGCTGAGAAACTTGTATTTTATACCTCCTTCTCCCATCTATCATTCCGTTAGACTGCTTAGCTCAAAGTCACAGGCTCTGATTAGCCGCTTGTGAGCCTGACCGAGTCCCTCCAGCTCCCTCCACTGCTGCCGAACAGAGAAGTGCTTCAAAAAATGGGTTCGATGTGTCTAAGCTCTGAACTGCCCCTGGAAATGCCTCTGCTCCAGTAACGGAAGAGCAGGTGACTATGCATCTAACTTAATACCTAAGCTGGGTAAAACGAGCCCGCTCTTGTGGAAGAGACATATCAGCTGGGGATTCACTGAGGGCAATGCAGCGGCAAAAACGACRTGGTAGCAGCCTTGCCTTTTTGCAGCCTCTGCTTCCACTTTGTGGCTGCATCTGCCCTTGAAGAATTACTATCGTTTTCTCCTCTGGCACGTAGTGACCAGCTTTTGGCATCAGCTAACGCAGGACAAAGAATGAATTAAGCTGTACAGAGAAAGGAATTTTCCATGGGAAATTCTGTTACACGGACATTTGATTTTATCCAAAATTATGGTCAGAAGCTGAGTCATTGAATAGTTTCATAAGATTCAAATGCAAAAGTAGCTAAATGAGCCATTCTGAAATACCAAAGTGAAATACTAATTTGAAATCTTTTGTTTCAAAATACCATTTTAGAAGTACAATTTAGCGAAAGCTGTACCCTCCAGCTGAAACAACTTCAGAGAGGAATGTTTCAACCAACTTTAATACTGAATATATGAGAGCTAAACAAGAAATAACAAACCAGTTTGCTTAGGCCCACGTGTGCTGTTCTGCATCTGAAGAGCAGCCGTTTCCCAGCTCTCTTCCCTCAAGTCCTGTTTAGAAAAAGTAAATTGCAAGGAAACATGGGTGGATGCTGTCAAAGTAGATGCAATCTGAAAGTCAAACGAATATTCACAACTGCGAATGACTGTGTCATTTCTAATCAGTTCTCACTGCAAAGTTAATTTGTGTTGATCAGGAACGTCTGAACCTGGAGGTTAGTGAGAGCCAGTGGCTCTAAGCAGCAATGCACTTGTTTGCAAACAGCTGCATTTCATTTCTAGATTGGTGGATTTACATGTCTTTGTGAGTAAAAAAAAAACCCCACTATTCTGGAATGAAGTAGGTACTGGAGCAAAGAGGCTCTAGCCTGTTTCTGTTTTCCTGTGTTTCTGATTCCAGCTTATTTATGCAGGGACGGGGAAAGCAGTGGACGGGAACGCAGGCTGGGAGAGATGTGTGTGCCAAATACGGTTTGGTTGGCTGGTATAACGCTAGCACCGTGAAGAGCTACGTATTTAAAATATTCAGCAAAAAGCTCAGATGCATGTACCCCTTATGAAATTTTAACAAGCTGCTTGGTGCAGGTGTTAAAGCATATTTCTCAATACTTTCTCACTGAGGCTTTCTCCTTGGTTTCCCATCCCTGCAGCTCCTTTCCTCCTCCTCCTCCATATGAACGTTTTCCATCAAGCCGAGACACACTGGGGACAGAGCCATTACTCCTTTCTGTTTTGCAAATTTCTTTTTTTTGGTAAAAAAGACGATTTTAACAAAATTGTTAACAGGTTTAGCAAAACTCCACCATTTTCAACAGTAAGCGTTTCTGCTAGCTGCTTGGCTTCCTGCCTGCGCGTCTGATAAGGAGTCCTCCTTGCCTCCTCAGTGTCGCGCGTTACCACAAATCGGCTTTCGCTTGCCTGAAAAGCCGCTGCAGGTTTAAACTTCCTCTGAGAACGGCAAAAAGCCGGGCACGAACGGGAAGGASCTGCAAATGCCACAGAACAGAAGCGTTTTCTGCATAATACGCGCTTTTATCTTGCCGTTAATTATGTTGCTATATTAGCAAAAGATGATGTTTCCTTGCATTTTTTGTTCTTTGGGACGGAAAGCATCTTTGCAGGCTGCACACGTGCAATAGCCAGCAGGAATCAAGGCTGTTTTGGTATGTGACTGTCAGAGTAACCAGGAGATTTCTAGCATCCGTTACAGAGCAGGAGGAGAACAAAGTGCATCTAGAAGTACGGCGCTGCGGGAGCACGCAGACCCCGTGTAAGAAGTCGTAATATAACCCACCGAAAATGGGACCCGGATGTCTGCCACCAGATAAACGGGAGACGGCCCAGCCGTGCACGCGCCGTTGCTCAACAGCAAGCGCCGTGTTTGGGGAGTGACGCAGACCCCCCCGGCAGCCGCTGATCCCCCCCGGCCGAACCACGGCTGGTGGGGCAGCAGGATTTTGCATAATTCATTAACCGCTATAATTTAAGAAAATAAAAGGATTTAGGGAGTTGGCAGCTATTTTCAGTACCATTCTCTTAATTTAGAACAGGATCAATGTGAGATATCGGTCCGTACAGTCCAAGCTTCCTCGCTTTCAAGCAACCGCTCATAAATATTCATTAAGGAATTAGAGAGCTAATAGCAAGGGTGACTGTTGAGCAGCATTCGTTAACTGTCTTCAGCAAGAAACGAAATTTGCATTTTTTCAGGGGGGAATGTATTCAATTAAAAAAATATATATATACTTTTTTAACACCTTAATTGTTCCAGCCGGCGCGGACGTCCCTGTCCCGGGCGCCCTGCACCGAGCACCTTGTGCACCGCTCCTGCGACTGCAGCGGCAGAAACTCACCTCCTTTCCGCCTGTGATTCATCTCTGACTTCGCAGATCGCGGTCACGGCCTCCACGTTTCCTCTCGTTATTTCCCCAGAAAGACACTTTGCCACAGAGTGCTGCAAAAGTGTAACTTTAGCCCGTGTTTATCACCTAATTAGGCTCACGGGCCCCAGTCAGGAACCGGGGTCCCACCGTGCTCGACGCGGGAAAACACTTTTGATCGTTGTTATTGGTATGGTGTGATCACAGCATAGCACCAGGTTCCCCTCCGCCAGCATCGCACCCAATATAGCTGCTTTTAACCCAGAAACAACCCGCAGAGGTCCGTCCTCTGAAAGATGGAGAAATATATATATATATATGTAGGTCAAAGCTGCATGTGTCTCCATTCAGGTTTTTGGAGGAAAAGTTTCAAGGCTTCATGCTCTAGTGGTGAACCTCTAGACCTGATCAGTACATCTCAAAGCCTTAAAGGAACTGAAGGCTGCCGAACAGGATGCTGGAAGTTTAGGCTAAAACCATGACGTTTAAGAAGCATTGTCTGACTTTGAGGAATGATTCATGAATTTTATGTTTTCGGGACAGACAGCTTTGGCTAAGTCCTCTGCATGAGTCCAGCAGCAGGTTACGCTCCCCAAACCTTTGCCTCTCATCCCTGAACCCAGGCTTCGAACGGCGTCGCTGTGCCACGCGGATGCCCTCCGGATCTCTCGTTTTTCTCTCCGTGGTAGTGATGGTAACTGCTGCCTGCTCTTCCGCTAGCGGAAAGCCCCGCACGTCGGGGCGAAGCCATCGCCTGCCCTGAGCGCCGCTGTTGACCCCCGAAGCCTGCATGATATCAGCAAGGCAGAGGAGCAGCTCCTGGGGCTACACGGTGGACCTCTCCTGCAGGCATCGCCCTGGTGCCGTTTAAGGCGACCATTTAAGTAGTAGTGACCATTTAAGGTCACTACAAAATTCGCTGCACTCGCGGCCGGCGCCGGAGGGCTCCGGATGGATGGAGGAGGAGGAGAAGGAGGTGGCCACCAAGGCCCTCTCCATGGACCACGGGTCCTCCCCAGAGGCTTCACGGGCTGAGATGCTCCAGGCTCGTTTTTTKTGTTTATCACCCGCTTTTTTCTCCTCTTAGGCACCACCAAGTACGTGAAGCTTGTCGTTTTGGGGTCTCTGTGTCTCTGTTTTAACTGCCGCGTCCTAAAGACGCCTGAAAGCAGCCGGTTCTACAGCAATAAGCAAGCTGTGAACTAGCATCTCCAAGGGCAGCACTGCAGGCAGCCGTCTGCTCCTGCACAACGCGACTGCTGCAGCAGCAGGTGCCGCGGCGGGATGGCCTTGCACGGGAATGCACCTGGTTACGTTTCCACGCCGCGTTGCAAGGCCTGGCGCGCGGATCTTCGTGTCTCCGGCTCCGGTTTAAGAAGTGAGGTCCCTTCCGAGCCCCGCTGATTTTGCATGTGCAGCGAGGAGCCTTCAGGTCCCACGGGTCAGTTTATCCAGGCACCCAGCTCCTCGGCGGCAGCAAGGAACCGGCCTTGCAGGGCTTCAGCCGCGGGCCCTTGGCGCACGCTAAAGACGGAGAAACGGGGAAACGCGACGGCGTCGATCTGCTGCTCGCCGCTGGGCAGCCAGGAGCCTCGTCCGGCGGCTGCCCGCGCCGCTCCTCCCGCCGGCAGTGCCCGGGCCGCGCTGCGTGCGGCAGCTTCGCGTCGACCTGCGGAGCCCGGGTCTATTTTTAGACCCATTTATACCTCTCTCACCTTAATCTCTCCTTGTTTAATCTCTTCTTGCACTCTGTTCCGACACTAGTGATAGGCAAAAGAATAATCAGTTTAAAAAAGCCCCCGACGCCGCGTGTCATTGACCACAGTACGAGCGAACGCAGACACGGAGGAAACTATTTATAGCAGAGATAGATAAACAAGGTGAAGGTTTTGCTAAGTGAGAGGAAGTGGAAAAATAGCGTTAACACGCAGACCTCGGAGATTTTGCCCTTGCCTCAGCTTTGGAGGCGTTATTAGCTCAGGCTGGCAGCTGCTGAGCTGCACGCCGGGCGCTAGCACGGACGGGACGGGGACAGGGATGGGGATGGGGATGGGATTGGGATGGGGACAGGGATTGGGATGGGGACAGGGATGGGATTGGGACAGGGGGGGCTGCAGGAACTGGCTGGAGCCCCCTTGTCCTCTTGCTCTTGGGTGCTGGTGGAGCACTTCTTGGTGTCAGATGATGGGATTTTTTCTTTTTTTTCCTTCCCTAAAACTTTAATGGGACAAGGAAATGATTTCCTGGCCCAGGCTGCCTGAGATTCCTGGTGTCTGACCCAAAGCAGCGGAAGGCGTTTAATCCCCTTGCAGCACGGACTAAAGAGCTGGCGCTTCGGGCGCCACTTGCACAGGCGTTAGCAGGAAAGAAGATATTCATTCATAAAGTGAAGCAGAGCACAGATCTGCGTTGCATTAACGTTGACCAACCCTCAGCGCGTTAGGTTGAACTAATTCCTCCGAGTTTTCCAGCTGGCAGGAATACACAGAGAATGTCTTAATCCGGGATTTCCCTCAGCTTCTGCATCGCGAGGTTTTGGCAAGGCAGCGGGGTTTTCGGTCCCGCTGGGCGCGGTGCAGCAGCCCGGCAGAGCAGAGCACAAACACCCACCGGCGGCGCTGAATTTGAGCGTCTGTTCTTTTCATTTCCAYGGTTTTATCATACTTTACGGGAGCCCCTCGCAGGTAACGCGGATTTAAGGGAAAACGGCCCCACCGTGCTCCCATTTCCCCAGCCCGCCTGAAGCCGGCGTGAACCTGCCTGCGTCACAGGGTTAATCCCTGCATCTCAGCGACGGGAGCAACGCTGCATTAATTCTTTCCTGCAGGTTTGCTAATTTGCTCTTTCTTTTCCCGAGACATCAAAGCAGAGCCATCCAGAAGACAACTTCCTAATCAGCAAAAAAGAAAGAGGAAATCACTAATTTAGCGGAAAGGATGGAGGCATACCAAAGGGAAACATTTCCATATTCTTTTTATAGCTACGAAAAACAACTTCAAAGAGCGAGTTCCCTGAAAATCTATTTTTACTGCAATGAATATTGCAAAGTTTCGGGCTCCTTCCATGCAGGCACCTTGTTTTCTGAACCTACAAATAAAAACGTCAATAGGACAAGACGGATTGGGACATCTTTCTGTTGCTGAAAATATTTTACTTGATTTATTGAGAGAAGAGGAAGGAAGCGAGGAAGAAGCAGACAACGTACGAGCCCAGAGAGCGAAGCCCTTCGATTGCATCTCCTGAGCGCTGAGTCAACCCTGCAATTTCTAGGTGGCTGATGGCAATTTTTAGCCCCTAAAATGCCGGGACAACCCAGCACACGCCACTGCGAGCCTTGTAAAACAAATAAATAACTGCGTATAGCGCAGGTCTGCAAACGAGCCGTCTCCTGCTAGCGCCGGCCCTACGGACGGACGCTACGCCACTGCCAGCAGCAGTACGTTCCTTTCCCCGGGATTTCCTTCCCCGCGTCCCACTAACGCGAAGAAGCGGCAGCACCACCGCGGAGCAGAAACTCGCGTTTGCCTGGGTCTCACCTCAGCTGCCCTTCCCAAAAGGTGCTTTCCACGGCTCCGAGATTTGGGCGTAACACGCTGCAATTCGCCGCACACCGTTTGCAAATTTTTACAGCTGCGCAGGGAATAGAACGGGCTGCAGACAAAAACAGAAAGCAAATCCGTTCTTTTTTTTGCAACAAAACCCAGCGACTTCACTAAAGATGCAATATTCCATATTTTCCTTGGTTGAGAAAGGACCGTTCGGAATCCAGCTGTTTCCTAAGCAAAGGCGGTGCGGCAGGGAAGCGCACCAGGAGCAGCAGGCGTTTTCCTTCCGTTCAGCTTGCGGCAGCTCCGGGCACCGGCAGCGCCCGGCACCGCCGGGACGCGTCCCGCGAACGCCGCGCTGTCCTGCTGCTGCTGGCAAAGCGAGGCCTGAAACAGCACGCTTCGAAATCAGAAAGCGGCCTGACTTCTCCCGCTAGAAATTTCACTGAAGTAAATCCAAAAAACGCACAAAAAGGCATTTAAGTGGAACCGTATTTCTCCAAAAGCCTCCAAACATATAAACTTATTTCACAGGAAAAAAAATAAAAATCAACCAGCTCCAATTATCTCAGTTTCTAAAAACTTCTCAAAAAATACCGTTACTAATTATTATTACTCTATCAYAGAAAAACCCTTTAATTTTTAACCTTTAACCTTAATTTTAAATTTAATGGTTAAAATTAAAGGTTAAAATTAACTGAGAAAGAAGAGCAATTCAGTGGAAAAATTACATGCATTTCCAGTGTGACTCTTCAAAAGACTTATTCCAAAAATCTATTTAAAGACACGTTATACTCTCTTAGCTTGTTTTGCTCTTTTAATTCAATTGATTTACCCTCGGAAATCAATAGCCCACAAAGGCGAAACATCAGTATGCCACAAACAGTTATGTTTTCCGTGTCTGGTGCGGAATATGCGAATAGAAATAATTACCAAGACCAACAGCTGGGTGAAAAAATTCTGTTCGTTTTAGCTCTGCAGTGAAAGCTAGAGGGTCAAGTGCGTTCGGAAATATGACAAATTCACCTCTGTTATGTTTAATCTTCTTCAGTGGTGATACGATATGCAAGAAAAATCTAAAAGGCACCTTTAGGATAYTGAGCAACGTCTTGCTGACTTCCCCGCAACACAGCACATTCGTTCTTATACTGCGTTYACGGCACTAACGAAGCCCTTTAGCCTTTGGCGCTCGTGCTAGCGGCGCTCGGTGCTGCTGACTCCCGCTCGCACAGCTGGGAAACCGAGGTTGCAGCGTTTCAGTACGTTCATCCACCTCTGCAAATACGCGGGTTTTGGACACAGTCGTTGCTGCCACTGAAAGCCGAAGCCCGGACAGCAAAACTCCTTCTGTCGTCTCAAGGGGACACTGTGCCCCGGCGGGATTATTCCCCCCGCTGCTGGAGGCGGGTTGCTCCCCTTCTTCCCGGAGCCGGTGGCGGCGTGCCCATCGCTGCGGCGTCGTGGCGCCCRGGCCCCGCTCGCTGGAGGAGCCAAAGGGCGCCCGGAAGGTCGGCCAGCTGCACGTCACRATGAAATTTCACGGGTGTGTTACCGAAACATCAGCTTCATCAGTGAATTTTACATAATGCAAAAATCTATATTCTTAAAGGTTAGCCATAAATATCCTATTTTTAAGCATGCTTTGCCCTCTCTGTATTAGATTCACACCTCTGTTGAAGACTGCGCTAATTCGATTGTGCTGGTTTACTTTTTGTTTAAAAACCACTAATAAACCACCCGTGGCTCGGCGACGACCCGGTTTCGATGGCTCAAGCGCGAGGGCTGCCGGCCGGCTCGGGCCGAGAAACCCTACAAAAATCAGGGTCCGCCGCGCGCCACCGTGCTGGTTCCCAGCTCGCTGCGAGGGGACGTCGGCCGCGCGCGGCGCCGTTGCATTCGTCCGTGGTCTCTGCTCCCGCCCGTTGCRCCGGCTGAGCGACCTGGGGGTGTCGCGTCGGGGCTGCGAGCAAATCCCGGCGGCGGAAGCGACGCAGCCCGCCAAAGCCCTCGCGGAGGGAGGTGCGATGCCGGCGGCCCCGCGCGACCCTTGCTCTGTGCTGGTGCTAATTAGGATGCTGCCGGCTGCTGCCTTCTGCCCTGTGCRCTAATCACCTCTCCTCCAGCTGATTAAAAAAAGAAAGAAAAGCCGCATGCATATGCATGAGCACACGCAAGCTCAGGGGCAGGCAAAATACTGGCGCATGAGCAGCGACCCTTCTACTTTGGGAAAGTCACCGAGACCCTGGCGCYGCCGCGGCGTTTCAGCCCCCGAGGTCGGCTTCACCCGGGCGCTGCAAGACCCTCGATGCCTTGGAAGCTGAACGGGCACCGGGCACCTCGCAAAGCCCCGGGCAGAGGAACCATTCACCCAGCCTAGCGCTTATGTTACTCATAGGACTCATTTCTTTTAAAAATGCAAAAAAAATTCCTGAGCTCTTGCCCCTTTCCCCTATTTCCCTGCAACGGGATGCCGCAGGGAGCCGGCTGGCCGGCCCGCGCATGCCTGCACCGCTCTGCAGCCAGCACCCGGCACGCTGGTGCTGCAGGCGCTCGCRCCAGCCCTATCTGCAGCACTCTGTTTACCATAATTGCAAATAACAGCGATAAAGTTATCGCTATTACTTGCAATTAAGKTAGCAAGGCCTAACAAACGCAATTAAAAAGCCAAAACAAAATGCCTCAAATCCCAAATTCCTGGTAGATAAACAATTCATTTCACTCCGTTAAATAGAAGATACGAATTACCGGAATCACAGGCTCCCTGTTCTGCCCTGGCTTTTAAGTTCTGCTGCAAAAAACGTTTACTGACATAAATGGCACTTTCTTCTTTTTATTTCTGCAGCAGTGCATTAGCGATTTGATTATGCAGTGCTGTATTTTAAGTCACTGGAGTGAGATGAGCGGTAAGGTACAGCTGTAGACATTAATGTAATTTCTGCAATACGGCGGAATTGCTTTCCAGCCTCACAGGGACGAGTAATTTATGACACCAGAATATCCACTGAGCTATCCCTCGCAAACCTGGGCCGAGCTCTCGCCTAGGTGTGAAAGCAGCAGGGCTCTGCAGAAGCTGCTTTTCATTGCCCACTAGCAGGAACCACTGACTTCTCTGCAAGGTTTTTAAGCTCTCCTCGATAGTTGTTTGGGTGAAAACTAGAAAAGATATTAAACTCCCTTAGGATGATTTTATAAAGGCAGTTATGAACAAACATGCTTAAGTGGACTCTGTTTATAAAATAATAAAACCTAGCCATTAAATTGGAGCATCAGAAACCATGAGTCCAGTTCTGCAGGGAAATGAAGAAAAACGAAGTTTTCCTCATGAAACGCAGAGCACTTTGTGGCAGTGGGGTCGAGGGTCTCGCTTGTCTTTGCTCGCTAGATTAGAAAACCAGGCATGGGGTGGCTAGGCAGCCGGCAGGGCTGTACGCTTAGGCAAACCTTGAAGAACATCACTTGGGGTTCACCTAGGTGAAACTAAGAGCAGGTCTACCTGAGACTGCAGTACGATTTTGCATTACTGGTACAGTTTAGCAGGTTAGGTCTGTAAAATCCACAACCCCCCCAAAAGCAAAAGTCCTGCAGGACAGCTTGAGATGGACAGAAGACTCTCGCGCTGCTGAGGCTGCATTGCCCGCTATGGGGAACGAGGAATAACTTCTTGAGGTTAGCCAAAGAGGGATAAACATTGCTCTTGCCAACGCAGCTGCGTGCACCACAGAAAGGTGGAAAAAAGGGCTCAGTTATTTGCATTCCTAATATTACCCGCTGGACCTTTTTCCTCTCCGAGCTCCTCTGCAAAGGCTGTGACCTGAGCCGACCTCAGCGCCTCGCAGTGCTTGCGGCGCAGCGAGGGGAGCACCGTGCCGCTTGCTCACCAGCGACGAAGCTGCAACCTCGAGCAACGTTTTGGAGCTTTATTTTCTGTCCCCGCGATCCCGGTATGGCAGGGTTGGCCCGGCCCCACCGCGTCGCTTCTCCAGCACTGCTTCCTCCCATTGCACAGCTAAAGCTCGGCCGCATTTCCCGGCCAGGGAAGACTTGAGGAGCGCCAACACGGCTTTTACAAGCAGTGACGGTTCCTCAGTTTTCCCTCAGTTCCAGAAATGAAATAAATAAATAAATGAATAAAAACTGCTTTGTTATGAAGCATGAAGAAAAAGACCAGGCATTGAAAGAAAAGAAGGGGCTGGCTTCCTCCGTGAGGAGGATGGAGATCCCAGGACCGAAGGTGACTGCACGGAGCAAGAGCGAGGAGCCGCGGGAGCGAGAAAGGGAGGAGGATATGGGAGGATTTCACGAGCAGGTCTGCTCCTGAAAAAGGCCTGTGTCTTTTAAAAAATTGTCTTTTCCCTAAAATTCCCTTAAAGGAATTAAGTGAGTTTCTCAAGTTTCTTAAGGTTTGTTTTATTGGCTAGTCTCTAAAACGTTTAGTACAAGTTAGCACACATGAGCATTTCTGCATTCGTTGCTTTAGCAGCAAAAACCCCAGGTATGTGCAATGCTGTGCACCAAACCTGCACGGAAATTCAATTCTTGGTGCTCCCGGGAACGCGTACCCACCGGTGTCCTGATGAGGCTTTTGGAGGCCCGGCGTTGCCACCAGGCTGGCCTTGGCCGCACTGCTTCCTCCGAGGCCTCACGGGTAGATCAGGGATGGCGAACCCGACCTTTCGTGTCCCGCATCTGAAAGCCACCGAGCGAGGTGGAGCCCACGGTGGAGACCAATCTGCGTCTTGGACTTGGGTCCTGCTCTGGCCTCCCCATCGCTCCGTTCACAGTTGTGTTCGTACCCGGGTCCAGGGGACAAAGACGTTGGGGCAAGGCAGGAGGTCCAACGCCCGTTCGGAGATCGCTCATAAAGGCAGGTCCGGGGCTGCGGTTTGCTCCTTGAATCACTTGACTTCATTATAAAGTGAAAAGGGGAGAAACAGGGAAACCATAACAGAACAACCCAGTTTGGCCATGAGGCTCAGAAAAAGAAGCAGATACACTTTTCTGAGAGAGAAAGAGAGAAGTTAGGTTATGATGAGAGGGAAACGGGCAGAGCCACAGGGATGGAGGCGCGGCGGGAGCAGACTGGGGAGTTTGCTCACGATGCTGCTTGCTTTGGACTACACTGTCGTATATTGGTATATACCTCTCTCACCGAGCAATAATATATGGCTACGTACATCAGTATAGCTTTCTGTGCTGCATATTGTCCCTTATACACCGAAAACCCCTCAGAAGTATTACTGGAGGAACTGAAACGGTTAAGGTTGCTTGATGCTTTCCATCACCAGCCATAAGCGTGGGGTGCCCTCAAGTTTGCCAGATTTAAACTATTTCGCCGGCATTTCTCATTTAAGATGTCTGCTTCATGCTGAAATACCTTGCCGTTAAATACAGCTGCAGCCTTTCTGGCGGTGGGACTGGGAAGCAGTTCGCTGCTCTGCCGGTCTGCACTAACTCCTCCCGGCCCGCCGGCTGCGCCCGGCTCCGCAAACCCCGGCGGCACCCGGCCGCCCGGCACCGCGCGCCCAGGGCACCTCGGCGGACGCCGGCTGTCACCAGACACAATGCTTCTTCCAGTAAGAATGTAGGATGTGAATGCTGGGACGTATTTTCTAGACAGGAAGAAAAACAACTGGACAAGAATGTGTTTCTCATTTTGTTCCTGCTGCATGACCTCATTTCTCTTTATTTACAGTTTCTCCAAACCATTATGCACCTCCAGTTACCATAAGCCAACAAACCTTCCTGTTTCCAGTAAAGTCGGCTTCTTAGCATTTCAGCCTTTATTTTGTTCAGATGAAGCATTGCTTTCCTTTCCCTCTCCTCTATTAATTAGCCTTTTTTTCCATAACATTTCACTGAATAGAAGGTGACAGGGCTGATAAGGTTTATCTGGATTAGAGAAGATGGATATGGTTATACATCAACTCCTAATCATCTTGCTTGCTTGCTTGCTTCAGAAAAACCCCGTTACTTCGCTGAAACAAGACTCCCGGCGAGCGCCTGCCTGCAGATGCAAAGTACTCCTGAAATGAATGATTACGGTGCCCATGAATTCCCAGAGGATGCAAGTCCTGACTYCTGACCACGGCCGCTCATTCCCCCGTGTAGTGAACTGCAGGTCCACGTACGTTCTGCAGCAGGAGACGGTGCGACAGGCAGCATTGCAAACCAGGAGCTGTGTTTAGCGACTTTTACTAAAGGAGAAAACATACCAAACCCCTGCACGAGAAAACACTTTTCCAAGCGCAACGCTTTCCCAAGTTTCCCAAAGAGGCCTCAGTGGTTCATAATAAAGGAAATGCTAATGATATGACCCAGAAAAGCACATACGATAAAAATAAATTGAAATAGGCCTCCATCCCCGCTGTGCAAGCAACCGATCCCAACTGGCTGATCGTAACTAATCCCCGGTATCTCTAAGGGGAGGAGGAGAAAATCATTAATTACGCTGATAACGCCTGCGATGGGAAGAGCGGTTCAACCTTGAAATAAGGGCGAATTAAATTTAGGCGCGAGGCTGCCCACRGCGCGAGCAGCACAACCCTGCGAGAGATCCTTCCAGGAGGGCGGCGGGATGGAGACCAGGGGCAGCAAACCGGCAAGGGTGACCACAGCGGCGAGCGGGTTTAACCAAACCGAGCGAGCCCGAGCTTTCCTCCGAAGCTCGCCGCCGTTCGTGCGAAGAGGGAAATACCCCTTAGCGGGCTGCCAGCCGCTGCTGCGGTTTGCTTTACGCGTGCAAACCTGCGCGGCGCGGCCGATGCACACGGGAAGCCACCAAGAAACGCAGCAGCTAGTGTCACCAACCCGTCCCCTCCGCTGGGACTCAATGTGTAAGAGTAAAGCTGCACCGACACCGCTTGTAAACTCATCCGTAAGTCATTCTAGTCATTGTATTATTTATTGCACAATCTTTTTTTTTTAATTTAAAAGATTTTTTTTAAAACAGGTCAGAGGTAGAAAGATGTTTCTCCAGGACACTTTTGTGCAGACCCCTACTCCTATTTCTTGAAATTGGTGCAATTTTCACACCAAGAAGCGTTTCACACGTCAGGGACAAACGGCGGGGCTGAGCCAGACAGCATTTATTAGCAGCTGACAATGTCCGGCCCCAGAAAGCTACTTATATATTAAAGCAAACAAACTTCTTCATTAGTTTAAGCCGCAATGGAAACTGCTGCTTGCAAAGCTGCCGATACAGTTTTGGGTTTTGTGCTTAGTCCTGACATAGCTTGTCAAGACTGCGACTCTGCACGTGTGAGCCAGGCTAAGAAGAACCAGAAAAAAAACATTATACTGAAATAAATGCGACCTGCCAGCCTCAGCAGAGCGCACAAGACCGGTGACTGCACCCGCGCGGGAAGAATCGGCTCACAGGATGCACAGGACGGCGCCGTCTTTTCACAAAATCCCTCCGTTAACCTATGAAGCCACCGCGAGAGACCAAAGATCAGAAACTGGCCAAGGGACACGAAAGAACAAAAACAATAAATTGCCCCATTTTAACGCAGGAAAAAGGCTAACGAGGGAAGTGCAATACTTAATTAAATACCGAAATCCGAGGGTGCCCTCCCGCCTCTACTGCCGGCATCACCGACCGCGCGCAGCGGTGCAGGGGCGCATGGGGGATTTTTGGGAGCAAAGCTGCTCCTTCGCCAAGCTGCCGCCGCCGCCGGGCARGGGAAGGCGATAAAGCGCCGACCCGCACAGCCCGATTGCAAACCGTTCATTAGCTCGCGCCCGCACGCAAATTAAAACCACGCGGCTTCATCACAGGTTTCCGCATCAATAACGCCGAGCAAAATTACGGGGTGGAGGAAAGCCGCCAACAGAACCGGAGCGGAAAGAGCCGCCTGCCCCCAGACCAAGACTAAGATGCAAAACGAGGCTGAATTTCCAACACGGGGTAAACACGCCGCCGCTCCAGGCCCTGCAATACGGGCCCAAACCAGGTGATTTCTGTTCAGAAGCCAACCCAGGTCCAGCTCCAGGYGCAGGAGCGGAGGCGCCCGGCAGCGCCCGGGGGCCGTCCTGCCCCAGACCCGCGCGGCTTTCGTCACCAAGGACGTCCCTCCGATTTCCAGCCTAGCTCTATTCATGGGCAACATAATCGCTTTTATTTTTCCACAAACATTAACCCATGGGTTAGGCGATTCCTGGTATTTACCCTGCCCTTTTCCCTACCATGTATTTGTAGATAATAATTCAACCTCATCTCAGGTCATCTTTTTTTTCCCTCTTTTTTTGAGGGCTAAACACACCATGTCCTTCTGGCCCGCTCCGGTGAGATCGGCCTTCAACCCCTGTTATCACCCTAACATACCTGCTCCACCTTCTTCAGCATCGGTGACCACATCCTCCATCCCCGATTTCAGGCGAGGGTTTATCGGTGCCTTATCGTGGCTGCTCCCCTACCTTTCCTGGAGTTAATAATTCCATAAGATAAAAGCAAAAGTGTTTTAAGAAGCGTCAATATATTTCAATATGAGCTGGGTACTCGGGCCCAAGGCGGGGGATTCGGAGATGTGGCTTTTGGGAGAAGCAGGGAGAAGGAGCTGCTCTCAGCCTTCCCGGGCTCACACGTCTCCATCCAAAACGCAAAGCCCTCCCTTGCTCGGTTTGCTATTAAAGCTCAATGTTTACACATTTTTAGCATGATGCTACCTCAGTCAAGTGTTTTCCAAGAAGAAAAACAAACACTTCTCCCCCAAACCCTCCGATGGGGTCTTGCTACGTATTGAGTTTAGCCACAGTTAAGATTTTCTATTTCAACTATATTCTATTTCAAGCAACATTAGGTTCTGCTTCTCAAAGCCAAATGCTCCAGATTTTGGTACATAATGCAAACCAGCTTGCAATTTATGTGTTTTTCCTAAGAAATTAGTTTTAAAAGCAGCTTGCCCAACTTTGGGTTTTATCATATGCACTTCAAAAATAATTGAGTTTTAGGGGAAGGAAAATATTTTCCGCACAAGACAGGCATTTGATTGGATTACAGAAAGCTCCCTCCCTAAGGAGAGCTGCCGAAGGGGCAGATGCCCGCGTCCAGCCCCCGCGACGCAGGCCGGCGCTCGGGGATGCCGAATCCCGCCGATGCCCCGCGCGCCGCAGGGCCCCCCACCTAAATCAAGCCCTTAAATTAACGACGACAAGCCGCGGTGCTGAAATACCAGGCTAAACCTGACTCGAGCACAAGCTTTGATACCGATTTTCTGTTGTTTGAGCTTTTTCTCGGCATTCTCCAACACCAGGGGTAGCTCACGGTACAACACTGGGGTTTGTTCTGCATTTTCAGTCTCGCACACTCGGCCACTCCACGTGCACCGTCACCGTTCCGAAGTTTTCAGTACTTGCATAACATACAAAAAGGTAAAATTTGGTAATAACTTTGAGAGAATGAAGAAAAACATTTGGCTCACAAGAAACAAGTGAAGGAACCTCGCTGCTGTGCTTCCCAGACAGATCTGCAACAAAAGTGGCTATATTACGAATGCTACGTATGAAACACAAACATTTTGATAGCTCCAACGGGAAGAAAGCACCCTTTCAGGACACGTGCCCGGGTTTCATGCCGAAACCTAGGGACACCAGCATTAAAGCATCAGAAAAAAACAGGAGGAGTTGCAGAACGTGGTACCGTACAGCTTCTGCCTTCAAATCTCCATTTAACACATTCTGCATAATTTCGGTTGTGAAAACACTGTTTGTCCCCCGTCTCGAGCCCTTGGCCGCCGTCACCCACGGCTGCTCCCCGTCGAGCACCGCGAAGCGCAGGGACTCGCCCCGCTGTCGTCGCGCTAACGGCGCCCAGAGCGTTTCAAAGTCCGCTGCAACCGAGAGCTTTATGGCAAGTCCTTTTTTTTCCTCTCGGGAAATAAATGCAAGCGAATACCTTGATAAAGCATGCATAAAGCAGGCAGTCTGTGCGCTTATTCATTACTCACCTTACTCATAAGGAAAAGAGTGGCCGCACCAGCACAGCGAAGCTACTGCTGTGCTGAAATGACATAGTTGTTTTACAACTAATTCAGTTTTACCCCAGAACTCGAGTGATCCCGTTTGGCCGTAACTATGCAATTCTGCGCTAACTGCCTGGGTTTCCTGGAGGCAGCTGGGAACACAAAATCTAAAAGCAGGAGCCTGGAGCAATCCCGCGGCAGGTTTCCCACATCCTGGTTCGGGCTAAGGCAGCATGTTGGGGCAGCTTCCGAGAACTGCGGAGAAGATTCCAACAAAACGGAACGGCAAAGACAGCCCCAACACCGCAGTGCGTCGCCTTTTTCCTTTCCTGGGTTGTAAAACAGAGAAAAGACTTGCCAGAGCTCACACAGCCAGGTGGGACTGGAGCGTGGGAAAAGCGAGGAGAGACGGTCGGAAACGATGGTGTTCAAGAGCGCTGCTAGCGGTGTTCAAATCCCTCTGCCTGAACACAGTCTCACGGGTCCTTTGCAACTGACCACGGCAAAGTTGTCTGGGAAATAGATTTTCATCTCATTCATTTCAGATTTCTCTTTCCCTACTTAATATTGGGTCAAAAGAAGCACTGAAATTTCAAAGTCAAATTACGAAAAGTTTTTGCTTCGTGTCAATGGAAAGGTTTGAGAAATTCAGAAGTTCCTACTATAAAAAAAAAAAGAAACAACCGCCCATCGTGACGAGCACCTCCAATGCAAGTGGTCTCCAACTGCACCCATGGCGCCGCACGCCCACGCGAGCAGCCACAAAGTCCCCTCYGCCCCGGGCTGATTTTTCGCAATTTTTAAGGCAGTTCTGCTGCGYAACCCGTTTGGGGGAGACGCGGGAGCTTTGCGGGTGGCAACGAGAGGCAGCCGGGCGGCGAGGCGGGGGCTGCCCGGAGCCCAGCAGACGTGCCCGGCTGGCCGTCACCAGCGGGCGCTCGTATCGGTCAGTAAGCACACCGTACGCCCGGGAAAAACCTCACCCACTCCTTAGGAGCCTCGACGGAATCGAAAACGCRTATTTTTTCATCCTGTAGCAGGAAGGGCTTCACCCCAGCGCCACCAGCTCTCGCCGACAGCTCGTGTGCGAGTCACGCTACATCTCACGAAGCAAAAGCAACTATAAAATTGGGCCACCTACACACCTAGATCCTTTTAATAAATCTAGTACATTAGAATAGACGGAACGAAAAAAATTTGGTAACATCATATTTTTGAACTGAAATAACCAAACTCACTCTCCAATTCGATAAAATAAAGTTTCCCCTTCAGAAGTTGTGTGAATTCTACCAGGCGTAGCAAACACAGTGTTAAAGTGAGTCTTTCTGCAACAGCACTTTAAGTAAACTCAATACGTGAATAACTGTTCAACGCGTACTAGGTATCGGGCTAAGTTAGGAGGAATTTGGGTTATGTACCTATGTTTTAATTTCAGTCTGTAGATTCAGAAATTTAGCAAAATGTCTTATTACAAGGAACAGTAATAGGTTTAGCCTTGGTTTGAATAAAGTCAGAATATAAACACTGACACCCCCCCCCCCCACACACACACACACTGCCAAACCAACTCAGATTCTGCAGAGCTTTCACTTAGGCAATCAGCTGCCCAAGCTGAAGCATAAAGCACAGCTGCAGCGCGAGGGAGAAAACCTCCAAAACCACAGTGTGGAACAGAGGAGACGATAATAAACCCAGGGTATAACAAGAATTAGAACAGACTGAAAAAAACCCACCATTTTCTAAAGCAATTTGCAAGTTTTAAAAGTATGTGGAGGGAAACCTTAAATACCGAACAAAAAGTGAAATTTCACAGAACACAGGAACTGSTTACTGGTGTTCACAGGGTAGCACAGAACCAATTTATGGAGAACACTAAAAAGAGCTTCCWATTCCTGAAGAATTCCCATTTAGTTTTTAACCTAGTGAAGCTTTTATCTTGACAGAATAAAAGWTTAAAGCAAGCTAATCAAAATTTCACATTATTAAAAACATTTAGAAACTTCTACAGTAACTTTTTTTTCATTCAGATAAGAAATGAAACATCAGCCTGCTCTTGGTTTATGCTTCTACATTTGCTGGAAATTTCTTTTYGTTTATCTGCATAATGGCCTAGGCAAAAAAGCAATTTACTACAAGATTTTTTTCTTCAAGCCTTGCCAAAACTGAGTAATACTATTTCCCAATGAAGTTCAGTGAGCCAAGTTCTTCAGTTCCCGCGCGCAGACTCCGAGGTGTGCTTGTTGTCAGGATATCGTTTAAGGCTGGCGTTTAAACCCAGTCTGGACCCGAGCAACTGGTTAAGGAAGGACCCCGCTGCTCCAGGCGCTCGGCCGCCCCACGCTCTGCTTTCTCRCCTCGGGCGTTTTTACTGAAACTCTCTGCAGTAGTTTTGAGCAAGGTGGCAAAAATCCGGCAACTCGCCTGCCACGCTTAAATGAACTGAGCGGGGCTTAGCACTAGCTGTTTTCCCTTTCCCTCCCCCTTCGCTTGGAATACCGGGCAGGAAAAGGCCATCGTTTGCCGCCTAAAGGGCCCAGCAACTTCAGGACGGTCGCGCGTGCGGGCGCGAGGACGGGGCAGCCCTCCCCAGGGTTAGCCCAGAAGCCGTGCCTGCGGGTGACAGCGGACTGGCGGGACACGGCAACCCGCAAGGCAAGACTAGAAAGGTTTCATGCACGCAAGACCCTTCAGTCCTCCGCAAGCACTGCAGAACACGACTACCGCTATAATTCTGAGGGACTAACAACCTATCGAGGCCTCACCAGAAAACAGGCGAGTTTCCGCTAAATGCTTTAAAACATTTGGGAGAGCATGTTTGTGGGTCCCACTGCAGGGTCTAATTATCACGGAAACCCCCCCCCCGGAACCCCCCGGCTCTTCAACAAGCGGGGACACCCCGGGGACCGTCCCCGCCGCGGCGAGCCCCCGCGGCGCTCGGCCTTACCTTCTCCGGGCTGGTTCCTTCCATCTGCAGCAGTGTCGCAAGCCTAGAGCAAAACGGTGGCACGAAGTAGGAAGCATCACAATTCCCCCCCAACATCCCGCGGAGACCAACGGCCTGGTCTTGAGGCTGTTTTTACCCGTTTCTGGGACTTAAGTGGCATCTGCTAACCTGCTCATGAAAGCAGCAACTACTCACCCGTTTTCTTGACAACTCTTTCGACAACAGAGCAGCCTTTTTTAACGTCCAGGYGGAGGCAGCCCTCTACCTCTACTAGAGGTGGGAACAGACAAATACTTTACCTGAGAACGGGGGGCGGGTAGTTTTTCGGTGTTTTTTGTTTTTTTTAAATGAACAGAAGGCTATTGTAAGTCCATTCAGTTACCTGCTGTAATACTACAGCCAAAAGGCTTTGCAATACATTTTGGCTGGCATTTCCTATGACGAACTGTGTGAGCAAAAAGCAGAACTACCTCACACAGCCACCAGCTAACCCTAAGTCTAGTTCAGGAAGATACTAGAAAAAATCCCATATAAAGAAACTCCTGAAGACAGACAGACAGGGGCTGAGAGAGGTAAAAATGTTTTCTCCATGAGCAGGAGTAGCTCACTGCGCAAGAATATCTTCACCAGCCAAGCAGGCTGCTTTGGAGATGGGAAAATTAGATGCCCAGGTAAACAACTGCTTTATAAAGGCTTTATACAAGGTGCGGGAACACATTCCCCTCATTATATACAGCTGTCCTTTTCACACTTGTTTTTGGAAAACAGGAAATTCATTTATTTGCAGAGGCAGCCAAAATTGGTCTCG
Organism: Apteryx rowi; assembly: GCF_003343035.1. Classification (NCBI taxonomy): domain Eukaryota; kingdom Metazoa; phylum Chordata; class Aves; order Apterygiformes; family Apterygidae; genus Apteryx; species Apteryx rowi. The sequence continues at coordinate 551,075 of NW_020448641.1, forward strand.
GGAGACAGATGTCCTATTTCAGCACTGAACCTTAGTTTGCATATTTTATACCAACTGTTTTAAGGGAAACATCTTTGACTGTATGCTTTTGTTGAGACTGAGCAGAAATTTTTTTTTCGTGTTGGACCTTTTTGGTGAATTTTGTTGTTAAACAGAACAGGGAAACTCTGACCTCTCTTGCTGACATTCAAAAGACCACGTTATGAACCAACACAAACCAGGAAAACATGAGCTTCTATGTTTGCCTATCCACTACTTCTAATCTGACAATACTTCATTGCTCTGTTTGCTAGAACAGATTTAAGAACAAACAGGAAGCAGAATCTGTGTAATGATCTTTAGCTTGAAGCTAATTTTTTAGCACATGCAGACAACTTTTTACCTAACGAACAACTCTGAGCTCTTCTCTCTAGCATCAGAAGCGATAGATTAGCATAAATAAATGTCACTAAATTGAGGAACTCCAAGGGAAAGCTAGACTAACGCAAATCCAAAAAAGTTAAGTGATACAGTTCCACGAGCTTGTTGATAATTCACTTTAGCTTGTAAACCATTTGTACTCTAAATTTGATGCAAAACTCGTAGGTTTTTCTTTTTAAAAAGATTGTTAGTCATTTCTGGCAACGGGTAAGGATGAGGGCCCTTGCTATCCAACCGCATGCATGCAAGAGGCCTTAAGATACGCTCATTGAGTAGAAGGTGTGAACAGAAAAGTTGGTTCAAAATGTTAGTTCATTCTTCAGTTGGTCCCACTAGGCTCATAACCCATCTCTACGCRTACAGCATGAACGAATCAAGGCTGTACTGCCCACCGTTGCAGGCGACTTAAGAAAGCACACATTTAGGACACATAACAACCTAAGTTACCAGTTGACTGCTCGTTCGTATACTCGAAAACGTTGATTCTCTCAGCTCTGCAGTAAACRACATTAAAAAAGCTTTAATATATGCAATGATAGCCACATTGTTGTGTGTTGCACATTTTCCAAGTTTTAATAGACACAAAGTGAGTCCATTGTACTTAAGACACTACAATGACTTCATTCTATTGCATGTCCTGCTCCAATTACATTTCTCAGAGTACAGTATTGAGTAAAAGTTTGGTAGCTTTAAAATTAACAAGTGTGTGAAATCTGTAAGTAAAATAAGCAGCAGCAATAATTTTTGGGATTTTATCAAGAATAGCTAACTTTTAAGTAATAAATACATTCCAAGTTGTGGTATTTGCTGTTCTCCTAGTTCATGGCCGTATGACTTCTCAAATCCTCATCCTAGGTTAAAGCATCCTTAAGACTTTCCTGCCAGCCTCACACCAGAAGAGCCTCCTAACTCCACGTCCGGGTGCCTGTCACCTGTCACAGATGATAAGCAGTGCAATCTGACAAGGAAACTCGTCCTCCTGTCATGTGCATGGCAACCTCCAGATTCTCCTGGGGAGCATGTCAGGATGTTTACAGACTTCGTGACACTCTAGGAGAACAGCTGTGCTCTTATCTTCTGTTACCTTGAAGAAAGTGAAAGAGGGAGAGGTTACTGCACGCGGCACAGAACCGACCAATATTAGCGGCGAGGCGCACACTCCTTGGCTTCATCTAAATATAGTCTGGAATTCTCCTGCTTTAAACTTGCATAGCAGACCAAAAACAGCAGCAGCTCCAGTTTTGGAAGAAACTTATCCAGTTAACAGATCTAAAGAGAGAGCTGGAGTTTTCTCCAGGACGGACGTGACAAAAGCTTCAGTGATAATAAGAAATTGCCAGCCTCTAGCTTGAAGACTTTTAAGCCTCTTTTCAGGGTGGGGAATTGTAGGTAATCTACAGAGAGCGGCCCAGGAAGAACATCTGTTTGGTCCTGCCGCTGCTTTTCAAATAGAATCTGCAAAACAGGATTTTTTTTTTTCCCCCTCCCCTTGAGATCAAGCCTTACAAAAGTTTTTCTAGTTAGCTGCAACTGCTCAAGGTATCGAGTACTGCCACAGTACCCAAATCGTGTTTTAAGTGAAGAGGTACAGCAGCCAAGCCACCTCCGCACCTTTGACTCCGATGGCAAGAGCCACCTTCCCCGCCGACCTCCCCGCTCGGCCCAGGCGCTCTCGCCTCCACCCCACACTCCTCCTCGTTCCTAGCTCCGCGGGGAAACCGACTGCCGCAGCARCGCTGCCCATCTCCGCGGGGCGCCCGGCGGCTCTCGCCCGCGGCCTGCCAGGGCCCCACAAGGACACGCTGAAGCTCCCCGAACAGCCGGTCCTTCTAAGATCACGGTAGCCAAACGCACCGGGCCGCTTCTGATGAATCTTTAGGCAATCAGACAAGGGTGCAAGATACGCTTCTGAATTCAGAAACTGAAACGCAAAACGACATACTCCAAATTAAAACTACCAAAACGTAATGAAGTTACCCATGCTGGACCTCTTACATTCTTGTCATTTGGCTAAATTTCTCGCTAAATCCTACACACAAAAACTAAGGGTAGATGACAGGCTTGAAAAGAAAGTCCTGCTGGAGAGAGGTGTGCCTGTCACAAGAAAAACTTAACAAAGACAGAAGTCCTTGTCCGTACCATTCGGGATTGTTTTCTTTTCTGCCCCTGCACGCAAGATGTATTTGCCTTGGCCCTGTAAGGCAAGTTGAAAGAGTGGAACCCCTAAAACAGTTTAAAGGGAACATCCATTTGTCTTCAAGACCAAGTGAAGAAGCCAGAAAAGAAGACAGACAAGACAACTCAACGGTACGGAAATGAATGAAAAAATGGCAGGGAGACCTACATTAACACTTTTCACGCTGCAAAAGCATCACTGCACTACACTTCAAACACAGTTCAGTTAGGACCGCTTCAGAAGTGTGATCGGTCCCAGCTCACGTCCATGCCCAATCATTTAAACTGGCTGAGTCTGAACCAMAGGCTCAAAGCTGTGTTCCTGACAGACAAGCAGGATTAACGCTACAAAGCAAAAGATCAAAGACCTTTAAAAAAAACCCTCATAGTTGAGGTTTGTGACCTATGAGTACCAAATGATTAAACCAAGAATGTCAGCACCAAAAGCAGAAAGATGACCACATTTCCAATGCTGCTGAAAATGTACCAACATCCCCTCTAAGGGCACAGAAACCAAAAGTGACTCCGATTTGCCCRGTCTCACTGTCCAGAACGATTTCCTGTCTTGCCCATACATTTCTTTTTAAGATTTCAAACAGCTGACTTAACACGCCATGAACATCTGCCCTAAAAGCTATATTCCACAGAAGAACCGCAATCAGATTTCATAAACTCTGGCAGTACTTAGCAGAATTATCCTGCTCCTAAGTAACTGGGATGTGTCATGGCAAGGCCCATTACCTGAAGTCAGAGTATAAACTGTATTTTCCAAGCATTAACCTTGCAGAATAATCTGTTCACTGGCCTGCTGATGAAGGGTGAGATTTCCAAGAGCACACAACTAACTCGCTTGCATACTTACTACTTTYCATCTAACAAAACCTTACTGTGGGGTATGGATTTGGCAGAGTATTCCTTAATGGTTCTTGCAGAAGGCTGCCCCTTTAGAGAGGGATTATAGTTTGAGAACATTTGGGCTAAATAGAAAAACTATGTTTTGTTGTTCCGGAGGTAATACTAAGTCCCCAGGGCAGTTTTATTCTTTGTGATTTTTACATTAGTAGTACTTGGGGAAAGAACTATCACAGCAGAAGCACAATGCCAAATAATCCTTCCAGTGAAGCATTCCACTTAGGGAAGTGAATACACTCCTTCCTTTCAGAGCAGGCTGATTTCTGGGTCCTAACAGAAACTGCCTTGAGGCAAAGATCAGAGATTCTCCTCTCAGAGAGCAAAAAGCTGGTATTACTGGCAAAACTGCAAACCTCTTAAAAAAGTTGGTGACTCCGTATCTCTAAATGGTGAAACCTCACCACTTCACTCAGATTTACTCACAATTCTGGTGCTGTTACTGACTGACGGGCATTTGTCCCGAGTCTGGAAACACAGAGCTCAAGAATTTCACATTCGGTGAGTGAGTAAAGGCTTCCTCTTAGAAGAGCTCAGGTGTCTATTTTAAGTAACCCACTAAGCAGACCCAGGAGTTTTCAACAAGCATTCAGTATGTGCAGCACAGGGACAGTTGTTCATATCCACTCACTYGGTCCCTGGGAAGCTTCAGAGGTTGCTGTTATATTAAAAAAAAAGAAAAAAGAAAAAAAAGCTTAAAGACAGAGCAGCAGCTTAAATGCTGTATTCTGGACATTACTGCAGCCCCGATACACGTATGAGTAATGAATACACGATGAATTGAGTGATTCAGGACAACGGCACGATCTAGCAGCCTCTACGCTAAACTGTACGTCAAAAGCAGAGCCAAGAAAGTTCTCCTGAAGGCAAGAGCTTATTCATAATACAAAAATGCCGTTTTGGATGAAATAAAACCATTCACAAATTCAGATTTAACAGCCGCAGCGGAGTGCAAAAAAAGGCCGAGCTATCTTTTGAGGTTACTGCATCCTGACCGGATTTGTGCGTGGGGATCCCGCTCACACGGCCACCCTGCAGACCCACCCGGAGGCTCAGCCCCYCACATTGCAAATCCGGCACACGCAGGACATGGCCAGCACCTCCTCCAGGGCACAGCGACTGCCCCGAGTCCCTCTGCCTTTACGAAAGCGCCTTGGTGCAAGGGCCCAGGTGTAACATCAGGTGAGGTCCTGAATTTGCCAGGGTTTGCAGAGAACGTAAAACACAACAACTGTGCTCACCGGTATTAACCGCTGCACCACCACCAGAAATACACATTGCCAGATTAACTGGAGGTGAAGACCAAGAGACAAGCAYGTGTGTCTGAGGGAAAGAAGGAAAAAGAAGTCCCCAGCACCACACAGTTACTGTGCTTCTCAGACAGACGCACAGCTTTCTTCCAACGGGGTTATTTCTAGCCTGTTCAGGATTCCAAGGTCATGCAGAAGGTAAAAACCACCTCCAAAGACCAGGCGTTCAGGAGATCAAGATACTATCCTGGTCCCAAAAYGGTGCAATTTTTGAGCTCTAAGACCCAGTGCAGGAACAGCAGCAGGAAGCTCTACTGTAAAGCTGTCTACTGCCACCTTCTAAAAATTACTACYTGGACAGGAGAAACAGATAACTTTTTCTCACCCAAACAAGTCAGGTGGTGGGAGATGTTGACCAAGTCCTCAACTTGAAGAGGTTTTGAAATAATACAGGTTGCAGATTTTCACGTAGCTACTGGGCCACCTTAGCAGAGTTAAAACCTAATATTTTGTTGTGCTGGTCTTTTCTGTTTAGCCTAGTCCTGCTTTGTGCACCAATGTGCCCCTGCATTGGAGAGCCCAGACATTTTCTGTCTAGAGAAAAGCGAAAAAACATACCGGACAGGCACCGTATTCTACTACGACTTGGTGCTCAGCACCACTTTGCTGCTTCAGACAGTTTACTTCCTATTTTATGTTTTATGCAAGTACCTGATACTGAACAGACTCTTAAAAGCCAAAAGGAAATAAGTATTGCAGTAGTTAGGATAAATATTTCTACTGTTTCCTAATCTTGCTTTTGAAGTGACATGATTTTGTGGCACCCGAAGGGACCTGATTTTCACAGAGTAGGTGGTTTGGCACTCAGCAGGAATCTAACCTCTTTAGACAGTTTCTCTAGAAGACTCCGGAGCGAGGGCACCCAGGAAGATCGGTTACCTTATGCCAACTGGAAGTTTAAGAAATGAAGGCAACAGCAAGCCTGCTCGTTTTCTCCACACGAGTAGCTTATTCTGGAGGAAAATTTTCTAATCGTAATGCTGGCAATTAACAGCAAACTGTAATTTAGCCCCACCAAATCGGTCTGCCTTCAGACACCTACCCTTCCGGAAAAGGCAGCAAGGTGGAAAGCTCCAAGAACAGAACGGTCGTGTCCTCCGGCAGCACAGAGAAGGAGGGGGCGCACAAGGACCAGGGAACCCACCCCCCCTAGAAACCAGGGGACTTCTGGCAGCCAGCCAGAAAGGGTTTCCTCTCGGACTGAAGAAAAAGCTCAAGTTATTGGCTTGAACCACAACAGAGCAAGTCACCATTCACAATGCAAATTAAATCAGTAATTTTGCTATAATTCATTTCTTCAGCTGCAGAGGACACACAGGAAGCATGCTTTGTAAAGAAAACAGGTTTGTCTGATCCTACAACAGCAAGAACTTAATGCAGATTAAACAGGACGTGGTACATTACTTAAAAGCATTAATTCCTTCAGAAATTAATGAACTTGGAAAAAAAGCCTTCATTAAAAAATACCCTGCTCCTCCCTTCTGGAAAGACATACATACCTGGTGACCAAACAGATGATTATACAACTAATGCAATGTGGTTGACGGAGTTCCTGTGGGAAAGGCTCAGACTCAAGATGCYGGAAAGAATTTACGGCCCTTCTGCTCAGGTGAGATGAGTCATGTTCGCTCACACACCACGCCTGACCGGAGAGCCGCCCGTGGACCTGCAGTCCGTGCTGCACCTCTACGGACCGGAGCACAGAGAGCTTCCTGCCGCCCGGCACGCGCTCCGGGGGACTGTACGTATGAGGAGGACAAACTCCCTAAAAAGTGAGGTATTGAGCCCCATCCTCTCCCATGGGTGAYGGACGCGAGAAGCCTACTTCAGATGTACAAAACCTCGGGACGTGCAAGACTCCATGAACCACCTAATGCAAAGTCCACGTATTCTTTAAGTGTAYGTCTACAGAGTGCAAAACACATGCATAAAGCTGGTTAAAAAAATAAAATAGGCACTAGCTCCTCTTAATCTAGGTTGTGGGATATAAGCCTTTGATTTGGCAGAATGTTGAAAGTTTGTTACTTGGCCCATACAGCCGCTCCCATTCGTGTTGATCCCAGTGTCGGTGATGGGTGCTTTTACAGACAAATCAAACCATGAGGAGGCTGGAAAACAACAGTTTGCAAGTTTTTCAATATTTAAGAGTACTCGCATCAATTTTCAGGTTCAAAGCCTAAGACTGTGCTTTTGTCAGTAGCTTACTTTCCATGCCTGAGCATTAACACGGAAAATACTGTGTCATCCCATGGCATCATCTAGCCTAACGTGCCAAGCAGCTTTACGTGGCATTAACAATGCCCTGTTATTGCATAAAAACCCTGTTCATTCCCCTCCTGAAGAGTAACAAGTACTTTTCTCTGCACAGAACTATCCCCAAGTTTCCAAAAATCCTCTATTCCTTCTTGGCACAAAGTAGTGGTTTTTTATACACAACTTGAGGGTGCTTGATACTTTGCAAACACAYGCATAACTGCTACAGAAGCAGAACGAGCTTCTGAGCCTTCCCGGAGGGCACGGAGAGAGACACCAGGCCTCCTTCTGGAAGAGATTCACCCCTTCCGTCCACCAGTGCTACTCACCGCAAAGCTACGCTGCAGCGGGCCCCGTCTCCAAGATCCCACCTTGCCAAACTTGCCGCGGTCAGCAGGAAAAAGACAGAAGTCTAAGCGAAGTTTTAAACACCTCCGCTTGAGTTTACAAACCGAACAAGTAAATGCATGTAATTCAGAAAAAGCTGCAGAAATTTCTTTCTTCTTTCAGGAAGTTACCCTCTGTGCAAGTGTTGTCAGCTGCAGCCAAAGCAGCAAGTTTCCAGACTCGTCGTTCAGACGTGACCCTTCATCACGCAGAGACGTGGCCCGTCTCTTCAGCCCTCCCCAAATCACCCGAGGGGTGATGCGGACGGGCCGCTCCGGGGGCCCCGGCTCCCCTTACACAGCGCACTGAAAGCGCCGTTGCCCGGAGCCTGTCGGCAGAGACCCTGCTCCTACAGCTGATGCCACCTACGCCGGCACCCAGCGYGCGCTAATGACGCCCCGGGGACGCCCCTCTTTGCAGGGCTGAGCACCCGGCGGCTGGCAAAACGAGCAGCCTCCCTCCCCAAGCTTCGGCGGGGGCTTCGGGACCTGCGGGCCAGAGGAAAGCAGCTTGCTCTTCTCCACGGAGAGCTGTTAAGCCCTTCAGTTTACACAAGTCTCCTGCAGCGGCTGAAGTTACAGCTCACGTAAGCAGAGCGTGTTCTCAGGCAACCGCACAGCTCGCACGCGGTTAGAAATAGCACAACGTACGGCCTACTGGCCTTTCCAAAAAGATCCTTTTTGGAGCAGCGGAGGGAAAGAGGGGCGACAGAGAGGGAGAACCGACGGGGACCTGGATGCCTCCAAACGCAGCGGCAGCGGTCACAAGCCGAACGCATGCGCTCTTTTGGAAACGGGGAGATCAGCGGCACCCAACCAGACGCGCAGCTCCCGACACCCAGCGCTGGGCGCACAAGTATGCGCCGTGTCTATTTTAGACCTGCTCTCCTGCTTCGTACTAGGTATGCGCAGACGCTGGCTCCAGGCTGCTCGGAGGAGGACTTTGCGAAACAGTGATTAACTCTGATGCTTGGTGTTAGTCGACTGAACCAGCTAGAGACCAGGCCAAGGGGAAAAAACAAGCAAGCAAAGAAAACCCTCTCTGAAGCATTCATCTTCTGGCTTGAAATATTTCATGTGATCAGGCAGGCGTTTTTAAAGTGTTAGCTATCACATCAGTCACCACCACAGCTTTATATCAGCACAAAGTCATATAACCTTTCTGTGCCTCCGGTAGGGCAGAAGAGAAGAGGTAAAGAAAAAAGTAGTGATTTATGTTGCTTCATAAACCGTTGGCAAGCAATACTAGCTACAGGCACACACAAAGCCCTGAACATCTTTGAAGGTGAAGTCATAACCCAATGTTCCAAATTTTACATTAGAACTTACTAAATATAGCAAGTATGCAATAAGCTTTGATTTTGCTGTACATAGTAGCACTGTGCTTTTTGTGATGAATTGCTAAATATACAGATACTGAGGCTATATTAAGCTAATAGCAGTAAAATTAAAACCTTCAAAAAGTAAGTATTTTAAAGTTTAATGGTATCACAGCCACAGCTTGAGGGTGGGGGAGAGGGACTGAAGGGAGGGGAATAAAAGGCTCTCTAGAGTGAGAAAGCAAATGAATATACATATTGTAAGTTGTTTCATGCAGAGATGTACATGAAATTTTACAGGAATTTTTATAAAAAAAGATTTTTTATAAAAAGCTTTATTGTGTGAGCGAGCCGGGAGCAGGGAAGGGAGAAGAGCAATCTGTCACGAGAAACCACTCAGGAGGATCACAAAGCAAAATCAGAGACCCAGCTTCGAAGTACTGCAGAATTCACTCAGTCTGCTGAGGCCCCCGTACCGCTACGGACCAACGCTCGCACGTAAGAGTCGGAGCAAAATATGCTTCCTAAAAGCCCCAAACCCAGGCGCGTGCTGCTCTCCCTGGAGCAGGCGGAGGGAAGCCACAGGACACGTCTCTTCCCCCATTCCCCTTTGCGTTACGTTCCAGCCCACGAGGCAGACCAGACCAGCGGCCCCACGAGCCATTTCTCCCCAAAACCACGTGTGTGACCCAGAACTCCAGAAGAGCAGAATCCGGCCCACGCAGCTGGTCGCTCCAGACTAGAAGCACGCTCAGTACGCTGCATCATATACCTGTCGGACCGCATCTCTCGGGCAGCTAAATTTAACACCCAGGATATGTCAGCAAACCTGTTTGCTATAAAACTAGCAAGCGGTAGGCTGGGGTTTTCGGCACTTGGAAAGGTACTGGAGGAAAAGTCACTTAACTCAGCAAACTTCACATTTACATAGTTTGAAGTTTAAATTTGAAGTTAATCGTGAAAGCGAACAGAAAGCAACATGCAACAGCACACAGAGATTCTTATACTCAAGAAAAAGTCAACTATGGAGCTCACAGAGCAGGCTGGAGCACTGAAGCACCAGCAGGCCATACGGACTGGCCCTGGTCCCATGCACGGGCCCACCACCTCTGCTGAGAAACAAGCTTATTCTGCATGCACGCAGCATGGCAATAGCTCAAGTTCTCAGAAAACTTTTCTGACAAGCTGAAACAACTTACCAGTCTGCAGGCATCATTACACAATGCATGTCCCTACATCCCCCCCAAAAAGCTGGCTTCTGTGCCCATTCCTCCTCTGTGCTACCACTGGGTAGACGTAAATGGGCAAACATTTAAAGGCTATCCTGGAAACGAGAATGTCACAACCAAAATGGGTTAAAGATAACGAGTTAGGAGCCCAAGCACAGCACTAATCCAGTCCACAGCATGGCCTCATGAACAGGGACATATGGACACCTAGGGGAAAGGGGCAGGATACCACAAGAAGAAGGGAAAAAGGCAAAAACATCTTTAGCAAGATGTGGAAGGAAAAGCATCACTGCACCCCATGGCACTCATCCATAAAGTGCATGTGGGGCAATTTCAGCCTGCTGCTTCTGAAAGGGGAAGGTCTCAAACCCCTCTCTTTACTCGCATCTTTCCTGTAGGCCACATGTTCTTGGGGCTCACCTCCTTTCAGAGCCTGTCCTGCAAACCAGTTGTCTCACTAAACCAACACAGAGCTAATCCAGAAAAGAGACCATGCGCACAAGCAAAATTCCAGGTAGTTTCCGTCAGGTCAGTGAGTTAAATCCGTTAACAGATGTCTGATGAACACAGATCCGGCACAACGGAGGGAGCAAAAGAGAGATCATGCAGCTGGGAGGAGAGACAGGAAGGGGAACGAGACCTTCCCCCCTCCCGAAAGGAGCCACGACGACTGCTCCGCTGCATGTGCAACCAGCTCTTCAGCATCGGCAGCTTGGTACCACTCTAGGCAGACAACAGCACTCATTCGACACCGACACTGAACCCCGGTGAAACTGTGACAACTCTGAATTTTAGATGCAGCTTCTCCCAAGTAACAGTTCACAGTTGTAATTAGCTCAAGAGCTCAACTCTCATAAATAACCAGTTTAGTAGTTAAAAAAAAAAAAGTTCTCTGTTCTATTTCTGCAATTTTCAGCTGTTTATTAAAGCTCAGGTATAGTAAATCATCTCTCAGACTGGCCAGGCATTCAGCTTAAAAACCCGACAGTTTGATCTTCAGCAGCTAGCCCCGCTTTGTTTTTGCTGCACTTTTATTAAAGAACAAAAAGAGCGGAGGTTGTCCATTGTTGAGGACTGCTCTGCAACACAAGGCAGGCTGGCTCACTTCCTTCCTTCTCTGAGTCAGCTTCTCCCACGAAAGTAACCCAGCACCCATCTGCTCCCAAAGCTGGAAATGCTGCTGGGCTGGGCACTTCAGGGTGGCTGGAGAAGCCGAGTTAAATCACAGATCTGAAAAACCCTCCCCGAGAGCTTCAAATGCTCATGCTTGTTTTAATTCTTATTTTTTAAGAGGAATAAAGGGTATATCATCTTCCCCTGAAGGCTGCAGAGTTTTGGGAGGACAGCATGCTTCCCCTTTCCTCTTCTGGGAGAGGAAGCTGCAATTAAAGCTGCCTGCAGGACAGAGGATAACAGCGAGGATGAAGCAAGCATCTGCATGTTTGGTCTTGGCTAAACCTCAGCAGAAAAACGTGCTGCTAGAATCTGTCCTGAGACACACATGGGAGCTTGCTGGAACTGTGCGACTTGCTTCTGCTGAGAGCATTTCTTGGATGCACCAACCCTTATTCTCTTCCCCTCCCCACCCACCTTTCCAGCCAAGCTGGCATCTTTCAGCATCACAAACTGGTGGCAGGAGGTGAGGGAGGGAAGCGAACAACTTAAATTATCTCAAGGAACAGTAAACACAATCTTTTAATCCCGGCTAGTTCTACCTAAGCAATTTGAAAGCTGGAGAACAAAGAAGTGCTGCAAAGCACGAGCCTTGCCAAGAGCAGCTCAGCTACAGCCTCGCTTGGATTTCTAAGTGCATTTAAAGGCTTTCCTTAAGATAAAGGGAAACATCCTTGCAGACGGAGCTAGAGGCAACCATTTCCTCGCGCTCTGCCACCACGGGCAGCCTTGAGAAGGGATTAGGCCACGTCCTGGCTCTCACCGCTCTTCGGACACGACTTCTGGCAGCGCGCGGGCCTCRGCAGAAGGCAGGCACAAACAGCAGGTTAGGTCCAGGGAGCCGAGTAACACGATCTACCGTGCTGACGTTCCCAGAGTTTTCAGTCYGGTCAGCTACTTTTTGTTAACTAAGAAGGTCTTAATCACAGAAACAAAACGGGCAGAGATGAGCTAATATCTAGTGCTTCAGAACTAGACAGATATCCCACGATAAAAAGAAATTACGTAAGTATTTAGCTACCGTGCAAGAGACCTGAGACGCCTCTGAAGCACAACAGTATCMGAGCTGCGGTACACATGCACAGAGGCGCTCTGTACATGAGATATAAAAATAGAAGCTACAGAGCAGCATGAGAACATGCTTAGTGGGTGTTTTTCTCTTGACTAYACTCTAAACCAAGAGTGTCTTATGAATTTGATTTTCATGGGTTGCTGACCTGCCTGTTCTTTTTCCAGAAAACTTATTTTAGTAGCCAGTRAATGACAGGGGGTCTCTTCCTTGCAAAAAAGTATGGATTTGTATTATTTTGTCCCTAAAATGATAACAGCTTTTCTAACCAAAAACAAGCATTCTTTCTTTAAATCCAGTTACTTCTAGCTTTACACATATTCACAAATTACCTGATTTTTCCCCCCCCCCCCCCAGTAATTACCCTACCTCCTTTGGAGAACAGTATCATATGCCAGAAGACAGAAAGATTCACAATAGAAAGCGTCAATTGTTACTCAGTTTTGACATGCCTAGGATTAATGTAAGCAGCATTAACAAAGTGCTATACGCATCTCCTGGACTCTTGCTTATTCTGCTTGTTAACAGTAACAGGCCTTTGGGCAGCTGCTGTTGAAGTCACGGATTTCACAGCAGCGAAGTGCAATGTTAACAGTGAGAAGCCTGCTCTTCGAAACTACCATAACTGATATAAAGTCGTACTGCCTGTAAAAGGCCTCAAAGCCTTCAGATATTTAATTGTAACTCCAGTGTCACCGTGGTTCTAGGACTAAGGAATTGCAAACATAACTGAAGTTATGCCCTTCAGGAAAGAACAGTCAATGAGCAACCGATAGAAGTGTTTCAGCTCTACCTTAGGAAAATTCAAGGAAAACAACAAAATTAAATTCCCCTGAATGGAGGGAATTAGATATAGGGCAGGTCTCAGCAACAGCGAGTTGTTTTATAGGTGGCATGCACCAAAATACTAGGCATGCTGGTCCCACAGGGAAACTGAGTAAATGTGACACATGCAGAATGTGGAAAGCTGTCTTGTTCTGCTTTCCTAGTTTTCTTTTGAGTAACTGCAGCTGTTTATCCAATTACTCTGTAATCTTTGAGAGGCAGCCAGGTGGACCGGGTTGGCAGCTCACCTCAGATATTTAAAGCAGAGAATCATCCTTGGGAAGGCAGCTGAAGGAGGCCAGTAAAATGGTGACACGCAGTTAAATATATCTATACACCCATATATACACAGAGAGATTTGCTTGACAAGTAYGGAAAGGAGGAAAGGTCTGGCCTTAATCCAGGCCCTCCAGTAACTTTCTTACCATTCTCAACATTTTCTTCTTTCCCCYGGTTTACAGACCTCTTTACACCCCTTCTGCTCTGTGTCTACAAATCAGATACCACCCGTGTCAGCCCCCAAATCCTCTTGATGTAATAAAGCCTTTAACAAGAGTTAARCAGAATGGACAGGTCTACAGCAGGAATAGCACTGGCTTGTGTACAGATAGCCTTTCCAGCATTAAGAAAGTGGAAAAAATTAGGGGACAACATGTCGCTACAGGACACAGCGTATAAAGCTAGACTTTCATTAGCAAAACTTTTCATAATGGTTATATGGCTTTCATAGTCAAACCATCCCCTTGTTTAACAGTAAACAAGACTTCATCTGTGATACTATGACAGCCACTACTGGAAGGTTGCCAAATAAGCCTAGATCTTATTCAAGTTGATRGGAGCTTTCCCCATGGACTTCACTGAGAGTAGTATAGTAGGAAGCATCAACTGAAACTGCAGATGGCAATGCTATTTCCARTCACACTACATCCTATATATTTAGGCACAAAATATTCAATCTGGACAAATTTCTGACTGTTTGAAGTGACAAGGAGTGCAAGTTCCCCAACTCTCTAACCCCTCCACRCTTGCAAACAGTAAAAGCAGAATATTTGTAGAGGCATTACCAAGAATCTGCTCCCATGGTGGTGATGTTCCCACCCCCTGTTGCCTGTGAACCCTAAAAGAAATGCTTTTGATGATCTAGGCTATACTTTGGCAAAGCACCACCCTTTCAGATGCAGGTTTAACCCCAAGCACAGTGARGAAGTTCAAATATCATTCGGCAGTCAAAGACAGTTTTTGGTACATTCATTTTGAAGAGTCTTAAAGAAAAYGTCTTCACAAGAAATCAACCAATTGCAGGGGAGACAAGGGCCTCYGAGGGCATTTCTAATTGTTAATTGCTTGGTATCGGTACCTAATTGTGACAAATACAATCTCGACTCCAAGAAGAGTTTTAGTTCTTTGAATATAGTTCAAAGAAATCGAAGGTGTAGGAGCTTTTAGCTCTCCAACCACAAGGGATTAGTTTTAGCCTAAATGAAGCACCATCAATACTCACCACATCCTAGCTATAAATGGCTCTAATACACGACTACAATTTTTCTAGCTCTTCAAGCAGGAACCTGTGGGAAACMCCTTCCAGTGGATTTGCCCAGTAGCACTTGCGTCCTCTGTATTAATTACTTTGTAGTCCCCTACGAGATCTGGGGCTCCAGTTCCCATGGGTCTTTCCAAAGTTTCAAACTACAGGCAATTATCACCTATGAAATCACCACCACCAACTAACACCCACACATTTAAGTTTAACAAGTGTCAACCCCAGTCTTTAAGGAAAAAGAAATGCAAGCAAACAATGAATGCAGRTTAAAACACAAAAAAGTTTTTCCGTGGGAAGCATTAGGCCAGCAAGCACTCACCTGAYACTGGAGGCAAAGTTATGTTTCAAACTGTGTTAAGAGATCTCTTATTTCTGGAGTCAGATGCTCTACTGCCTTTGCAGCTTCTGTGATAGCTTTCCGATAAATCCCTTTCTTCTTGCGATTAAATCTCAGTTTGAAAAATTCAGAGAAAGGAGAGAGTTTTGAAACAGATAACAATGAAGTCGTTGGAGAACCAAACCATGAYACTTTAGCTTCTCGCCATGAAGGTTCCCCATTTTCCTTCTGGCTAAGGTTTATGTCAAGAACACGTGCCGGCCACCATGGAAAACCATGAATTTTACCCCAAACAATATCCCCCACCGAAACAGTTCTTCCATCTTCAGTGACACATTTAGACACACTTTGCGTATGTAGTCTAACTGTTAATGGTGGCACAATTTTACGCTCATCTTTTGAAGATGAAGAGACAGATGCATCATCACCAGGTATAAAGTCACACATTTCTGGTGATGTTACTTCTGAACTAGAAGACTTGGATTCGTCTAGACTGTCATTACTACACACGGATAAACTAGAAGAATCTGCTTTTCTTTTACGATAATTCATAAGGAAAGCCAAGTTATCATGTCCATCTTTACCCTGGGGAAATCTTTTAAAGTCATCATCTTCACCTGAACTCCCTGAAGATATCTCAGCTAAACTTCTGTCTGTAGATTCATCATTGTAAAATGCAGCAGGATTGGACTCCCTGCTGTTCTGAAGGACATTTATCTCATCAATAAGTTCTGCTTTATAAATTGAAACACTCTGACCATCATTTATTCGATGGGGCTTCAGTCGGATCTTTGGAGGTGGAACATCTGCACTGGAATGCACAGGCCGCGTGAGCTTCAGTTTTGGAATGGAAGCAAGCTGGCTGCCTGCTGACTTGTCCATTAAACATTTGGTTTCTCGACATCGCTCAGAGTCTCTAGTCTCCTCTTGGTCCTCCTCTCCATTCTGCAATATTCGCTGTGAACAAAACGGTTTGACTGAGCCATGAACCCGAGAAGGAATTTTTACAACTTCACCTTTCCCTTGGGGAGTACTGTAGGATATTTTTATAACTGGTGTTCGATGTACTAGTTCCCCAGAAAACTTGTCTTCCTCTCTCTTTTCTCTTTTGTTTCTTTTCTCGGTGTAGTCAGAGTCACTATGCTTTTTCTGCTCTTTGTCCTGAATGCTCAGCTTCCTCCTTGTTTTAGCATTTTGCCTAGCTGTGTTTGCATCCTCGGGGTTCAGAGTGTTTTTACACTTTTCACAGAGCACCTGCCTTGGCCTTAGTCTGATAGTGCTCATGATGAGCCTTCCCGGGTCCCTATTCCGTGACAAACGTCTCCTTGTCCTCTTTATAGTCCGTGGTGGTGGCTGAGGGACCCACTGGTTATACGTGTGCCGAAGCCATAGYGGACGAGGAAAAGGAGCTCCCTCAAAATAAGGGGGGTAGGGAGGAAGGTTGCCCGGCGGTGGGGGAGGCAGAAGAGGCGGTACTTGCTCATCGCTGTTTCCTTTGGGAGGCTTTTCAACAGCAGGCTGCGACTTGGTTTCACCCTGCACAGGATCTTGGCCGTCAGGAACCCAGTTAGTGCAAGCGTTAGCAGGAGGCTCCTCTTGCTTTGGAAGGGAAGACGGAAGACAAAACAATCCGGACCTAAAATAGCGTGAAAAAGACAGGGAGGGAAAGAGACAGAGTCAGTGTTTGAAAGATGCTTCTCAGGGAAAACTGTGCATAACAAACATGCTATTTTCTTAAAAAACAGACTTCCACATACTAATAAGGCAACATTTTCCCTTTACTTTTGAAAAAAAAGGCAGTCGATTCTGGCACTGGAAAAAAAAAAACAAACAAAACCCAACAGCATTCAAAATTTAGGAGAAGTGACCTACTCTTCTGCCAGAAAGGGCACAGAGAACAACAGATCAGAATCTCTATTTCCATGAACTCTTTGCACAGACTAAGAAGTTTTGCACTAAGAAGTTATACTCCAGCAAAGCAGTTTACTCTATCAGCAGGCTGGTAAAGCCAGGAGAGGGAGACTTTTGGGACCTATTAAAGTTCCTTTCTTTACACCGTACTTGCCTGGCTAATTTTTCAGCTTCTCAGTCAACACGTGAACTTGACTTGGATGTATAACTTGCAGTTTCAAACCAGAGGTTTACCAGTACACAGTCTTGCTCCTCTCCCATTGGCCTTTGCATATATGATCTTTATTTGTTCAAATAAGGGATATGCCATTATTCCAGAATACCAAGATTACAAATGATGATGTATTAGTGTCCATTGCCAAGTTTCATCACAGGCTATCAAAGTCTTGCACAGGTATCAGCAAAAGCAAATCCTCTGAAACACTGAAACTCGTAATCATGAGTCATGTCTTTGGGTTTCTGCACCAGAAATTATGCTGCTGGCCTGACATCAGGGATATTATGCTAACATAGTACTTCAACAAATATTTACCCTGAAACACCGTCTCAGAATGGACAATGCTCACTGTCTTGGCTTTCCAGAAGTACTGCTCATCCAGGGAAAGTGCCATCAAAAAAGTGTTTCACCATTACAGACCAAACACTAGTTAGTTTCAGTTTAGGATGCTAGTCCCCTCCCTCGTTAGCAGTCTTTTCTCCTTCCAGCTACGAGAAAGTACCTTTCCCCAAGCAAAGGAGGAGGTAGCGTTACAGAGAAGGGCTTTAGCAACCATTACCCGGCACAGCACAGAGGGAAGCTGAAGGAATTCTCTCGATCACACTTCTCTTAAGAAAGAGGCATAACAAAACAGCTCAGGTGACAGAGCCTGCTGCAAGGAGACGCCTTCCTTCTGGCTCCACCCGACTGCGCCGGCTCGCTCTTCTCCYGAGAGGAGCCTACTGACCCCATCCAGGCATCGGGCCTCACGACTGCGCTTCTTCCCCAGCTCCATCCTCAAGCTGGACCACTTTACTGCAGGAATATCCTATGCTACTGCTGCTCTCTTGCTGCAAACCTCACTTCCCCGTATCATGCACAGACCAGGATGTTTCTCCTTTCCAGAAGCATCAGCAGAAAGCAGTGTTACCRGAGGTCATGAACGACCCCAGACTAGAGATAGGAAGAGCAGTTTTCTTTACCGGATCATAGAAGAACAGGGAACATGGGTCCCATTTATCACAGCTCTGATCCACCGGCTTCATTTTTCTTTTCTCAGGCCATCACAGACAGCACCTCTCTCACCTGATTTCCATGGAGACTCCCACCAAGCTTAAAAATAAAGTTTGCATAAACTAAGCAAGCAGGAATTAGTCTGATTCTGGTACCAAGTCACTGCTCCTCTCAAATTGAAATAAACAGAATTAACCAAGTTATCTGGACACTAAAAAAAGAGTCCTTTCCCATCATTTGAAGAGTGAGAGAGCAAGAACCTGCTACTTAGAAAACAGTTTAGTTCAACCGGATGACTTTCAAGTTTGAATGCTAGTGAATCAAGAGGATTAAACTGTTGAATTTACATAATTTGGAATACATGTTTTTGTTCTAYGAAGCTTTTTTAAACAGACACACCTCAGAATTTAGGTGTGTCTCAAACGATAACCAACAAAGCGAGTACAGTTTGTACAGCTGATCAAAGGTGTCAGCACACTTCATCATGGCAACTAAATGTGCTATCATCCTTGAAGCTTTGGCTGCAAATTTTGGGGATTTTTCACGCAATGAACTACTCTAATTTGCTCACACCAGAAAATTGCACATGTAAGGAACAGAAAGTTCCTTTTGGAGACAAGTGCAGCTTTCACTGCTCCTCCAAGCAAGCCCTGACCCTGTCTGCTCCCAAAAGCCCGATTCTCAGCAAGCAAATGCGCACCCAGTCCATCAAGGTGATTTCCTTCCTGAACATCTGGTGTGGGATGAAGCTTCTCACTTGGCAGAAGCAAAGCACTCAAACATTAGATTTATTGAAGGGATGATTTACATGCACCAAAGTTAACATATCAGTACTTCACAATCCTGCTAATCTTGGTACGCGCATCTTGCCACAGAAACGGCACTCCAGGGAACCACAGCATTCTGGTCTAAACCTTCCTTGGGAAGCGCAGTGACAACACTTTTTGTGGAAGAAACTAATGGGCCAGTGATTAGGATACCTCTGTCCTATTTTGATTATGCAGCTCTGGACTAACTCTAACCTCCAACTCAACAACAACTGCAGAAGAGCAACGAAGAACCAGAAACAGTCTAATGATTTCCGCAGGCCTCCTGCTCCGCCTGGGCGCCGAGATGCAGCCAGACTGAGGCATCAGAGTAAATGCGCAAACCCACACACGTAGCCTGGCTAAGTGCGTTAGAGAAGTACAGTGGACAGATAAGTCATTTTAACCAGAAGCCTTTTAGGGTGGGGTCCTGCTGTTTCAGGCTTTACACAAAAATAGGAAAAAAAMCAAACCCAAACCAGCAACAGCTCCCTGAGGCAGGGACTTCTCATCTAGCATTGGTCGCTCCCGCGTGTCTGGACCCTGATTCAGCAGCAGCCCGTTGTCCAGGTTGAGCTTCAGCTCAAAGCTGCAGTAACACTAGTGGTCTGAAAAAACAAAACCCCTGCCTCTTGGATGAAGGATTACCTGAACCGCGCAGCTAAATAACAAAGCAGCTTAAGATTCGTTTTCCATGCCAGCTTGCTTCAGTGCACCCAGGTAGCAGCTACAGCAAAAAGCTCCGGGGAAAGAACCTGCGTAACGAGGGTCACGGCTACGCAGGATTAAGAGCACTGATAGACGAGCTCTGGCAAATCCTATTGCGGCGCTCTGGTAAGATCCGCCTCCACCCTTCGGCTCCGCAAGAAGTCACCCACAGCCGAGCTGACAGGAGGGGAACACGCTCGCGCCTTGCCTGCTTCAGCGCACAGCTTGGCATCTCGGCACAAAGCGGCGTCAAGCAAGCACCAGACTGCAGCAGAGCAAGCAAGGCACAGCAGCGCGCTCACTCCCGGCGCTGGGACGGGCCGGCAGCTTGCCGTGACATCCAAGAGCATCATCGAGAGCTGCGTTCTCTGCACAGCTGCAACAAAAAGCTGCACGAGAAATTTTAATACACACGACTGCATGTGCTTACTGCGCAGCTAAATCCTTCCATCCCCGTTTTGGGTTTGGAACCCAGGTAGGAATTAAAAAATCCAGAACAACCGTCTCCCTAAAACTCCTTTCTGTACCTCCGTTCTCATGATGCAGAAGTGAGCACAGCAGGAGTTTAGAAAGCTCCCCCAACCTTCCCGACTGAGCTTGCAAGCATCCCCAGCACCGGAAGATTTTAGCACGATACAAAGCAAGTTAGATGGGAGCTCTGCTCTTTGGATCTCCGACTGTTACAGTAAAGGCACTAGCAGTAAAATACAGCCCCTAAGGAGCAAACGGTTCCTTCGGTTGTGTCTCTTGGCTTCAGACACRACACCAGAATCCTGAAAACTACGTTTCCTCCTAAGCAGTAACAAAACTYGGTATCTTAATACACAACCAACAGCCAAGACACACAAGCGATGGAAGCGCTTGCTCCTGAGGGGCGATATTTTACTGCTACTGCCCACAGGGTCAGCCTCGATTTGTTTTTATTCTTACTGGAAGCGTTTCCAAAGCCTAAGAAATCCATTTTGCTGAGAAACCATTCCTTCGCAAGTCTCCCTACCACACTGGCTTTTGCGTAGAGGGCAGGAAGAGTTCTGCTGCTTCTCTTACCTGCCTCCCTTCCCACCCTCCCCGTGTGGTATCTTGCCCACCAACCCTATTCCTCCTGCCGAGGGGGAAGAAAAACAACTCCAAAGAGGCTGTAGACTCTCTCATCACCATATCATCACCTGCCATTAGTGTCCGTTCAGCGTAGGTGGAGGGGAAAAAAAAACCCTCAATAAAGCAAGGTTACTTTCAGTTTCTTTATACCTCTCACAGAATTTATTCCTGCTAAAAATGCACTAGAAGACTTGAAGCTACCTCAGACCAGTTTAGCTACGGGAAGACTAACTGTTGAACTAATTCAGTCTTAACCTTGGAGACCCGTGGCAGGCTCCGGTGCCCCAGACAGCGTTAGGTGTTCTTCCCCGCCCCGACAGCCTGAAGCCGGTTTCTGTACGGGCACAGCTCTTCATAAGAGGATTTAACTTCACTGTTTTTCTACCCACTACATAATAAGAGATGTTTCCTTTCCAGTCGAAGTTTACTTTTACCGAAAGGAGAAACGTGAACTTCGCTAGCCTTCCCCACATTCCCACGGACTGCTTTATACAAATCCCAACGTCATTCAAGTATTTCCTCTATCTCCATATTGCCATCATCGATTCTGCATATTTAAATCTATTCAACTTAAATGAAAATCTATGAGTTTTTGGTTTAGGGGCATGAGAGAGTGTCCCGCTATTACAAGCATCAGAATATACTGCAGAACGTGATTTCATTCTCTGTTTTTAATCCCTGTTTCTGGGACAGACATAGCCAAATGGATTAAATTACCTCAATCCAATCTCTCCTTGGAAACGGAAGACGCCATCCTCTGATTTACACTCATGCACGATTGCAAAATAACTCATTACAAGTTCAACTGCAACAAAATTGCCAAGACTTACTATCAAAAGCATTATAACTGTAGTCAAAATTCATTTAAATTTCTTTCTTTATGAACATGAACACTATGCAGTTTATAGTCTAGAAGAATGAATTTATTAAAACAAAATGACTGTCAATGACTTAATGGTTTATACTGTCACTGCAGCAAGTACCAGTATTTATCACCTAAGCTACAGTGGAAAAGACATCCGGGTAGGTAAGCTATCACCATTTTTTCTTYAAATAATGCCACAGCTTTTGAAAAAGTCACACATCTATTTTTAACTACATCCCACTGTTCCTCAAGGCACAAGTGCGAAGGCGGCTAAAGGCAGGTAGGCACACGTGTGCCCGCAAAACACTCACGCTTCCCACATAAATTCCCTGAAGGCTAAAACCCCATGAACTTGGGCATGTAGTTTCTGCTTAAAACCTAAGACCCATTTCTTCACTGCTAAAGCAATGGGAACCGCGTATCCAAGTTGCATGGATGGGACCTGAACAAAAGCGGATTTACTGGCTATCTGGGAACTTGGCACCAAACGTTCTAGTTCCTGCTCAGCTCCCCAAGCCACTCACTACTTTTTAAGAGAAATGCAACAGATTCATGTTTGTATGTAATACTAAACACAGTTTAACACCCAAAATGAAGCAGACGATACAGGCTTTCCTTCTGTCCCTTTTGGGGTTCAGGCCTCTTTTTCTACATCTAAAACAACGCACTCTGACGACTTTCCTAAGTCTCCTCTCTCTTTGCAGTCTAACCCCACCACCACCTACATCCCATCTTCCCCRTTCACAGGTGTACTGCTGCTTCAGCGATTTCTAAACAAGGATCTCCTTGCCCAGGAGACAAAGACATGAGATGAACCAACTTCCCGCACGGAGAACGCAGGCTAGTGAGAGACACCTCTCCACCAACGTGGCAAAGTGCAGAAGGGAAAAAACTTCCACTGTGGCTCTGTTTTGGACTAGTTCTGAGGCGCTCAAGGTTCAGCATCAAGCTGACAAATTCCTTCTACCTTTGGGACACAATCCCTACTTTTACTTTATTAAAAGGCAGCTCCCAGTTGCCAGCAGATTGAGTCCTGTACGCTGGTGTTCACACAACGGTGAGCAAGATCTCATCTCCTCTCCACACCCCACATGTACGGTCACTGCAACTGRGAGAAGGTCATTTTAACCTCTTCCCCACGCTTACCTGAAGTCGCTAAGGCTCTGCAGGGGCCAGGACTGTGCCTCGCGTGATATTCCTTTTCTACCGACGAGCAAAACCAAGATACCTATTAGCACAGCGGCTCCCTGTCCACGGCTCTCAAGCCCCGTATCAGTCACCACATGTCCCAGGCTTACCAGGGTCGTCTCAGGCCAGCCAACGTTAGGGACCACCACGGTTAGGATTAGGCCCTCCAGCATTCGTTATGCATGCAAATTCTGTATAAACACCTGAAAGAGGGAGACCTTTTGGCCTGCAACACTCGGACCCCAAACCATAGAGGGGAGAGGTTCTTGCTCAAGTACTGCAAGAGGCAAGATCTTGATGCAGGGTTTCTTACCACCTTCTGAAGGGTCAGACCGCACATGTTCCCTCTCTCTGCCCTAACRCTATGACGAAACGCAGCTCTGGGGGCACTCAGAAGCTGCACTGCTTTTCCTTGCATTTCTTTACCCGAGGCAGCACTACCGTATCAATGAATTGCCAAACAGTCCAGCTCAAAGATTTTAACTTGTTTTTAGGAGATTAGAGGCAGTAACAATTGCATTCCTGTTTAACTTCAGCATCAGCTGGTTCCCTCTGAACGCTCACCTTCCACCACAGGAAAGTTTGATCGTAGACATGATAAAACACTGGGGGAGGAGGGGAAGAGCAGGGAACAGTTATCCTACACGCAAGCTAAAGCAAATTAACAAAACCCCTTCTCCTTTTTGTCCTCTCCATCTCACTCCAGGTCAGAAAAGGCTGTTTTATCGTTTTCACCGCGGGTCCACACAACCAGCCACTGAGCTGAAGGCTTCTGAGACTAGGAGATGGCAGTGGAAGGACAGCCAGCCCTCCTTGAAGTCAGCTCCACAGTTTCAGGTGCTCTCCCGGGCTGTTTTCCAACCCTCAACCCCAGCAGAGGTCATTACTGCTAACTAGAAGGCCAGGTGAATGGAAAGACTCCAGAAGCACCTTAAAAGCCTAGGAAGAAACATTAGATTAGTTGCTTCCTGGATCCAGTGGGGGCAGAAGGGGGAAAAAAATAAAGAGAACAAAAAAAAAAAAGAAAAAGAAAGAAAACCTGGGGAAAAAAAACTGGGTTAGAGGGAAAAAAATACAAGTAAAAAACCAAAAGTATATGTTGTCACTAATGAAGATGACAACTGGAATTTTAAATGATAGAGACAGATGGCTTTTTGAACTGATTAAAGAGATGCCTACCACTTACTGCTTTGGCTGGAACTAGACACCAAGGAGACCCTTAAACCGAGTTAGATGCCTGAATACTTTTGAGAATCCGGCTCCAATTCTCTGGGATACCCACGCGAAACTAAACAAACTCTGAAAATTAAGTTCAGAAGTCTTGTTCTACCCATCTTCTAACAAGATTTGGAGAGGTGAAGCTGGCTGTATTCTCACCCAGCCRGCACCGACCTGACAATTCGTTTATCGAGGAGACAGAAACCAAGCTCCTCCTCTTAACTTTCTGCTAATGCAGCACCCGCTGAGATTAAAGCTAGCAGCGTTTGCGGCGTTAGCACCCGGGAAAGCCGTACTCAACGCCGGTGCGTTTAAAGACGCTTTGAAAAGTCGCGTCGTTCCGGGATAAAGCATCCGCTGCGCGAAGGCCTCCCCCGTCCTTCGGGAAGGCGCCTTCCGCCGGGAGAAACGCGGCTCCCCGGGTCGGGGGCACCTCTCGCTCCGAAGCGCCCAAGCGGCGGCCGGGAGGAGGAGGAGGCCGGGCAGGGCGGCACCAGCCGCGGGGAAACTCCGCGAGGGCTCGAGCCCRCTTCTGCCTTCGGGGGCACCAGCCACGCAGGGGAAAAAAAGGGGGGAAAAGGGGAAATCGG